>NC_091829.1:89986993-90091993 GCF_038994185.2 Dermacentor albipictus | reverse complement strand
CCAGCGCCCATTTCTGACTAGTCGCGAAACTTTTATTGAATTCTTGTTTTTTTGCTTTGGGCTACGCGCGTCTGGACTGAATTTCCCCCATTCACGAATGTAGGCGTGAGGATTGCAGAACTGGGTTTCTACGAAAATATATATTTTAAAGGTGTCCTTTTAGATAAAAGGATCCAGACACCGATGGCAATAAATATTCATACGCACAGCTTCTGCTAACGCCTGATTGCTTACAGAGGTGCCTTCACTGTACTCATGTAACGCTTTCCGAGACAAGCACTGTAAAGGGGAACATGCTCAAGTTACCTTTTTATTGGATGGCTAGGTTTGGACGTCCACAAGGGCAGTTTTGGTTTCAATGTTTTTGGTTATGCCTATGATAGCATTAACTGAAATTAAATTAGGAAAAGCAGCTAAAGAAGGGCAATTTCTTAAATATATTATCTCTCTATCTAATGTGATAATCACTGCATTTCGTCTTGAAAAAGATGAATAGAATACAGCCGGACGGGCTCCATTTATCATGAGGAAAGCGTAGCGAAATGTTCAATGGTGAGTGTGTTACGAGGAACTGCTTAAGAAAGGCGTATTGTCAGAGTGCTTACACTGAAGAGGTATCTGTAAGTACAGTGATTACTCAGTGGGCATCATATACTCACACTTACCTGGAGCGATTCGCAATGGATATTGACCTGCAGAAGGAGAATTAATTTGTAGACGAATTGAAATCTGGCCCGTAGGCTAAATAACAATGTGCCACAAGGCCAGCAATACTCACTCATGATCTTGCTGTGTCAGTGGCGCGTAGCCGTGGAGGGTTCCTGAAAGATCACAAGCAGAGCTTCAGAAAAGATCGCAGTGCGCCTACAAAAGAAAAAAATGTCGAATCATTGCGTGCATGCGATGCACATTATATTTCTGATAAAGAACTGCAGACTGAGTGTAGAGGAAGAACATGTACAGTAATAGCTCCAAGGCAAAACAAGTGCTGCACAAAAGCGGGAACCTGCCTCGAAGGGCTGCTTAACCATCCCTCAAACCCTGCAATAACGTGCTACAATGAAGTCTCAAACGAGGCACCGTATAATGACACTTCTGACATAAGGTTACTTAGCGATGACACCAGATGGCGGAAATGTTATTCCCGTGAACATCCCTTTTTCATGTGCGATCTTTTTAAAATCCATCAGAGTTCTTTAAACACCCACCTAATGAAAACACCCTACATGGTTATGGCTTATATCTTTACAAGTGTAATATCCGCACTCCATACTGCAGTGTCCTTGCGTAGGGCAAAAACCAATTACTGCAAGAGGCATTTGTCACGTGCGCAGCAGGTGCCATTGTTGGCGCCACGCGTGACGCGACGAGACCTAAATTTAGCCTCTCGCTCGGCGGTCTGCGAGCCGTAGCTCGGCAGTACGTTTGTAGATCCGTGCAACCGCGGTCGTGTTTGAAATTACTCACTATTAAATTGGAACGGATGAGGAGTAAGGATCAACGGCGAATATCTCAGCAACCTTTCGTTTGCAGATGACATTGTGCTGTTCAGACACACTGCGGACGACGATCTTAACAGAGTATAAGGATGGGGTTGAAATAATCGTAGGGGACATGAACATGATGGCATGTGTCTCATCTAGGTCATAAAACCGCCGCCTGATTCTTTCATAGCTACCAAGTGAACGAAACGACCGTGACCCCAATTGGCATATTATGACACGAGTGTATGACGAACATAAATGATGGGTCATGACATGAATGTCATGACGCGCGTCCCATGTCGGTCATGAAACAGCCGCCTACATCGTAGTGCTCTCCCGGTTGTTTTGTTAACTCTGTAGACTCCCCGCACACTCCTTTGCCTAACATCAATTTGCACATGGTATGGAATTTCCCGGCATTCCTTTTTTTAAATAGGCAACAAATGATGCCTGATAAAGTAAATGAGCGAAAGTACCAGATACGAATGAAAATATGCTTCGCGTTAAAGAAAAACTTAACTTTCGTATAAGCTCGAATCCGGGTCTTCTCGAAAGGAAAAGCAAATTTATAACGAAAGTATTCCTGCTACTCGTCAACATGTGCAACGACGCGTCAGTGGATTATGAAATGAAGGGAAGGAGGAAACCCCTGCGATGCTGGTAAAACGGAAAATGTCATCGCTGGCTGCGGCATCATCTCTGGAATTTCAGCGCTGATCAGACGTGACGCTATACTGCGCTGATATTCAAGGGCCCCTGAAACGGTTCGGACAAATTTTGTAGACACGTAGGGTACAGCTTAAGTAGAACATTCGCACCACAATTTAAGTGAAGCGTTACGTATTAATGGAACCACAAGCGATTAGAAGTTACCCTCCTCCCCAGCCATGCTTTTCCTCCTCAACTCGTTCGCCGAGCGACGGGGCTAAGTTCCGCCTTCACTGGTCCTGCGTCACGATGCGAAGTCACATCGTCCACTTCCGGTTGTTTTGGAGCCCGCCCCCACCCAGCGAAACCTCTCCGCTAGCCGCTTGGCTGTCGACCCCAAGCGAGAGCTATCGAAGCAGCGTGCGTTGCGAGCATTCTGTCGTAGCGCCGAACGTGTCTGGTATTCCGTTAACCACAGGCAAGCTGGTCATATCGGCAAATGACTGGAGGCATTAACACAAGTTGATGAAGGAACTTTGGCGTAGACGTACGTGAGCGGCCTGATCGGTCTGCACGGTCCAGACACTTGTTGACGCAGCGCTTAACCAGCCAAACAATACGCTAATATTGCTCTAAGCAAGCGTTAAGCATTTTAAACATTTACTAAAACAAGGTTTTCATGATTACACTCTTGCGAAAAATACGCACCAGCAACAAAGAAGAATACGCTTCATTGCTGCTACTGTGCATGTTTCAGCTCTATGCCACCATGTGGCTGCACCATGCAGACCATTCACATTTGCCCTTCTGCTCATCTCGGCTCATCCCGTTACGGCACAGTCAAGCGGCCAGACCCTGTCCCCTTGCGCTTACGTTTGTCCTAATAAGGGACTCGCGAAACGATAGTGCGTTAGTAATCTACCGGTGTAAACTGACGGCCACAAACGCGCAAATCCTGGCGCCGATCGGATAGCGGCAGTCCAATGCGCAGCAGCCAGTTCGCTCGTACGCTGCCCTGCAGAGGGACACGATGTTGCAGCTTGACATATTGGCAGTCGCTACGTTTGCAGTCCACAAGGCAACAAAGTCGAATCATAGTGCTCGTGAAAAGACTGAGACCAACTCTGACCGCGGAGCTTTCGTCGAAATGGAGTACGTTGTAACACAAGCAGACGACACTTGCTGTGTGCCGGAAGTGCTTAAGTGTACTGAAAAATTGTTCTTGTGCATTCTCTTTATGCTACTTTCTTTTTATAAAAACAAATGAACTAACATGCCAACTATTACGAAGATCATTTATTTACCATAAAGTTGGACAAATTATCGATCGCGCGCCCTGGTCACCCAATTGGATAGCTCACCCCACTGACGTCATATGGGTAGGGGCGGCTTAAAATTCCGCCGAGCAGTGCGCTGTGATCGGCAGCAATGTGCATTTTTAAAACCTTATAATAAATTACACGCTTTACGCAGAGCACTTAGATGTGTCAATTAATAATCAGAAGGACACACTCTAACGACTCAGTACGTTTGTAGAAAATCGTCAAAAGCGTTTCAGGGTCCCTTTAACACGAAACAGCGGATGTGTGTCGCAGCCCTCTCTAATGATGAGGGATCTGTGTGGTTCTGGCTGGATAACTACTGATATCCTAGCCATTACGTAGTTTTCTCTATGAGTGCATCCCGCCGGCTTTGCTTCGCAAAAGAAGCCTTGTCTTGTCGCCCAGCGGTTCGCATCCCCTAACTTTGCATAGGCCACGTTGAAAACTTCCTATTGATACTAATGGGTGGTCGGAAAAACCTCACCTTGCTCGCTGGGTTTTCCAGAAGCTCCTAGCTTGACAATGCGCAAGTGTGCTGCTCGCAACTCGTGGGACCGCTGTCGCAGCAGCTCCTCACGGACACAGTAGCGAGGGGACCTGGGGATGGAAGAAACGGTGACGTCTTCCGGACTGCGCTGTGCGCCTAAAGACTTAAAAGCGACCGTCGGGTAGGCAAAGGTCTTCTTCTTCTGGCTCGTGCCACGCTACCTGCACCCGCTCCGCGAGACTTGCCCATATTGTTTTTTTCGAAGCAATGGCTATGACCCACTACTGAAAACAAAAGCCATAAACTCGTGCATCTCAAATAATTTTTAACTGAAGCGCACCACCAAATGAGACGTTGATGTGACTTGGCTTATTTGTGGGATTTTCTTCCTGTCGTCAAAGGACGCGGTAGGTGTGGCAGACGTTAGCATAGACTAAACGCAGAATAGTTGAGCTTTAGTGACGATGATATATAGGGTTTTCTGGCAGAACGTTCAATGATGGCCAAAGAGCACCACTCAATGGTATACTGTAGTCCATGACGTGGTGAATCACAATCGGCAAATGTATATATGTAGAGTGGCTGGACAAAGCCCTAAAACTGTGGCTTTAATGTGAGAAGAATACATACGTATTGAAATAATGACAATGCCTGCTGAGGCATGCCATTGGCCTGAAATATAAGGTTTCTACTGAACAATATTGTGAAAAGTACAAATGCCAGTACTACTACTGCCTTGTCATGGCACTTAAACGCAAGAGCCTGGAGGTGTGTGCTCTAGGAGACGCTGCTAATATTTAGGAACCTAAAACACCTTTGTTTGCGACTAATGATTCCACACCAAGAAACATGGCTGGATGGAGATAAGTTGACGGTTGGTAAGCTGCAGGAAGGTGTCTTTCTCGCTCAGTGGCTTTCCGGTTGCCGGCAATCTAGAACGAAATAGAGTGCGGTCGGCCGCTTGCTACATTTAGCAAAAGTGGGAGGTCCACCGCCAATGAAGAAGTGACAATAGGTACGTATGTGTGCCGTACTATCCTCCAGTCGACGAAACGCCACATCCTGTCGTAGCTCTTTTGCTATCCACGGCCAATTACCTAAATACGGCTTATTTAACATGCTTTAGGTTTATTTACAGCAATTTCAAGTTATTTTATCAAAAAGTCTTGCGATCTATAGCACGCTTTGCTGAGTGGATAGGATGGCTGTTTTTGTGTTGAGCACACTAGCTGACTTCTAGCTGTTCCACAGCAGCCCTCTTGACCGTGAAGGACCGCCAGCCCGAAGAGCCCGCTCCCCAATCAACCCGGGAAAAGGGGGGTTGCCGGGGTCAATGCACCAAATGCTACTGGGTTTTCCATCTGACTACGGCAACGCTATCGTATTAAATCATTTCGAATACCTCGCCGTGGCAATTCGATGGGGACTCGTCATGGTGGCGAGTGATGCGAAAAGCGGAAATAAAGAAGAAATAGAGAAATGGGTTGGAAAAACTATCACGTGACGGCAGTTAACCAATTAGGAGATGCAGACCTTCCCTCCTGCCTCCTCATGTGTTCCTCGCAGCAGCCTTGGTGGCAAGATAAAGGTATGATGCTACCTGATTTATTTATTTATTTATTGGTACCTCAAATACCCAATTTGGGGTTTTACATGAGGGGTGGGCATATTTGCATAATATTTTCAATAAATGCCTTGAACGATGAATGACTGGAGTGGTGATTTAGACGCCAATCGGCGCAAAAAAAGTGAAATTTTTTTTCGCGTGAACCTAACAAATATCGATTTTATTTTAACCCAAGAGAAAGAGAAAACGGTAGGGTACACTTACAAGGTTGGGCGCGGTGTGGTGCTAGCAGTCAAAACAATCCGAAACTGAAACGCAAGCCGAGGATATAACCGCCAGCCCATGCGACAGTGACGCTGCCTCCATTTATCGCTCATTCCTGCTGTTGTCAGTTGTGCTAGCTGGCTGTGTTTGGCTCGCGTGTTCATCGACGTTGGTACTGTTTGTGACGTTTTTGTGTAGTATTTGCGAGTTTTGCTCGCATTTATTTAAAACAAAGGCTCATTTTCCCAGAATTTGTCCAGCTGGAAATATACAGAACAGTTGTTAACACAGTATTCTCACCTGCGCTTAATTATTTCATAAATTTTACTTACATATGTACACGAGTAATTTCACATTTAATAAAACAGTGTGGTTACTCGGACCACTGCCATTAAGTAATGAATTAATAAATATGTAATAAGCGATTTGTAAATAAATTGGCTATATCCAATACATCGTTCATCACGCGATTTTAGAAAAGGTGCTCCTACGTAGCCAGGCACAACTCAAACACAAGTTGATCATGAGGTCGAGTGGTTGGTGTCCTCTTTTCAGGACTACACTGGCCATGGCTGCTGGACGAACTCACTGGATGAGCGATTCTTGACCCACTAGGGTATCGCTGGTCAGAGTATCGCTGGTCAGAGTATCGCTGGATGTGCTAAGCGTCTTAGAATGTTGACGTTTGCACCCATACTTCCACGAGATCTGGAAGAATGTAGGGTTTTGTCATCGCACCGAGGCCAGATGCCGCAATACGTGAGTGGCTGCGTATTGCTATATCTGCGTAGGTGTGGGAATGCGTTTATTTATTTATTTTATTTATTTGGTACATACTGCTAGCCTTAAAGAAGGCTTTGGCAGGAAAGGGTACGTACATAAAAGGGAAAATACATCATTCACACAGGGTTCAACGATAATCGTTTGCAAGAGGCCTTGGCTTTGGTTTAGAAATAAGCTTATACATACACACGTACAGCGATATAGACAATGCACATTCATGGTGACAATAGAACATAATGTAAAAAGCACATTTCATCATGTAGCAACAAAGATATGGCTAGACAGCTTAGACAAAAAAGAATCGAGGGTGGCACAATCGACAACTTCTTGTGGTAACATATTCCATTCTCTAATAGCTTGTGGGAAGTATGAATATCTGAAGGTGTCATTGTGAAATCTATACTCAGATAATTGTTTATTGTGTTTCGTTCTTGAAATTCTAGCGTTAGCGTGTACTAAAAACTTATTTTTGTCTATTTTTAGGGCATTGCGCTGGAGAATAAACAGGAATTTTAGTCGGAGATATCTAGCACGATCGCTAATTGTTGGGAGTCCGGCTAAGCGTAGAAGTTCAGTTGGGGAATCATGACGATGGTATTTATTATAAATGAATCTTACTGCTTTTCTTTGTACGTTCTCTAACTTCGCTATGGCACATTTAGTGTATGGAAACCAGCATATGGCGCCGTATTCTATAACGGAGCGAATGAGTGACGTGTACGCGAGTAGTTTGGTGTTGGGTGAAGCGTATCTGAGGGACCGTTTGAGGGAAAAAAGCGCTGAGAGTGATTTTGCTGCCACGTATGACACGTGTTTGTTTCATTTTAGATCGGAAGAGATAACTATACCTAAATGCTTGTATTCTTCTACCCTGTGTAGTTCTCTTTGCTGAATTTCGTATGGAAAGGTTAGTGGTTCTTTCTTTCTCGTTACTGTCATGCAGACATTTTTTTTCTGCATTTAGCGTCATCTGCCAGTCTTGACACCATTTTGCTATATTTTTAAGTGCGTCATTCAGAACAACTTGATCATCCTTGGTATGTATTGGTTTATAAATAATGCAGTCATCTGCGAACATGCGTACCGTTGCGTCAATGCCGTTTGCGATGTCGTTAATAAAAAGAAGGAAGAGAATGGGAGCTAAAACTGTGCCCTGAGGCACAGCGGATAAAACTTCAACGTAGTCTGAGGATTGCCCTTCGAAATGAACGAATTGTTGACGACCTGACAAATATGCTTTTAACCACTTTGTAAGAATACCGTGTCCCAGAATTCCTTGCAGCTTGTGGATTAGTTTTTGATGCGATACCCAATCAAAAGCTTTTGATAGATCTAGAAAAATTATGTCTACCTGCCCTCGCTTATCGATTGTTAATGCTAGGTGATGAATAGTTTCTAATAATTGAGTTGTTGTAGACAAACCACTCCTAAATCCATGTTGGTTAGGGTTAATTAGAGAATGACTTTCAACAAAAGTTACGATGTGTTTTAATATTAAATGTTCGAAAATTTTTCCTGCTGTACAAGTGAGTGAAATAGGACGGATGTTTGAAGGATTTGTTTGAAGGATAAGTGTTAGGGCTAGTGTGTTTTCAGTCCTGAGCTTTTCGTGAGGAAGAGTGTAAATGCTGCGGTCAAGCCGCTGCACCTCGAGACATTCGCCTTCATTGGATGGTAACGGAGTGAAGGTAAAAGGTGGGGATTGACAGGATGAGTGGTGTTCTTTGTTATTGCCTGTGACTGTCCTGTGCTTCATCGTCCTATCGTCCTGCCAGTATCCTTATGCTCAACTGCACCCTACCCACCGGGCACAGATATAAAGGTATACTCTCGCACTGTATCGGATATCACTCTTACCACGGCTACAATGTGCTGTCGCAATTTGTGTGCTATAACCACCAAGATATGTAGTTACAGTGTAGTAGAAGGGGTTAGTGTGTTCAGAGGTGGCGAATGAGATGCATTGGCGCGAGGTGGCCAGCACGGAATGTTCTGACACTAGAACCCCAACCCATGCGAGAGTAACGCCACCAACATATGTCGCTCATTCCAACTGTTTTGAGTTGGGGTCGCTGTGTGCGGCTTGCCTGTTTGTTGACGTTTGTGCTGTTTGGTATTTTTTTTTGTGTGGAGTGTTTGAGATTTTACAGCGAAGCTGTACCTAGCTAGGACATCTTTGTCGTCCGAGAACAACCCTGTAACTAGCTCGTACGTTCGTCGTCATCGTCTGCTTCCACAGCCGACTCCGTTGCCGCCCATTGCTCAAGGAGGTACGAGTCATTTATTGGCAAGAGGAAACTATTGTCATCGTCGTCCTCGTCGTGGTCGTCTCGATACCAATTGGGCTAAAACCACCACCACCACAAGGAGAAATCCAACCAAGTGAGCCGAAGGACAAAACTTTAATACGGCAAGCTAGGGCGATGCAACAACGAATCATACAATAATGCACAATAAATTATAATAGTAAAGAAATTGCAAACCTCTCCAGCGGATCGCCACCGCTGGCAAGCGCTGAAAGTTTTCATTTCGCAGTTCAACTGTAGCCACCTCGACTCGGCGTCACGTGATATTCAGTGTCCTCTTCACCACGCGGACACGCCAAAATAGGTCGGCCCTCAGTGGATCGGCACTACCGCAATAGTTCAGGTAGTGGTAGTCGCCTAGGTGAACGTTGAATAGGAGCATCACCATGTTTGGCCGCAGGTCGGTAGATGGTTTTAGCAGGTCCCTGCACTGCACATGCAGCCGTAAAGGCAATCTTTAAACAATTTCACGCGCCAACAAAGCAATTACTTATGCATGCAATAGACATCACTTGATTGTGATTATTGTTGTTGATTTAAAAAAATGAAAGATCCACATATTTGCTGAAGCTGTGAAGTGACTTATTCAAGAGTTAACCCGACAGTGGAAGCTACTTGAAATTATATTTCGTCTGATGCATAGCAAGCGATGATTCGAATGCTAGAAAGACTTGTCTCGCTGCCGCCATTCTGAGCCAAAAATAGTTCGCCACATATGATAGCAACAAAAACGTATGCGCGTTTAAATTATTCAACGTTTAAATTTCGTAGCTCTCATATTCTGATCTCTCATATTCTGAATGGTGTGAAGTTATTTACCGTCTATCAAGTGACGCGACACATTTCGTTGACCAGCGGTAACAGCAACCTTCATGTTCTCGCGACAAGTGTTTTCGAAGTTTTCTTCTTAGTTTAACTGTGTTTGTTTTCAGTAAGCGCACCACTTGCACTAAGTAGCGTCGGTACAATTGCATTTGCGAGTGTCCTGTTGATGAGCATGGTGTTTATGAATATGATATATATTTTCTTGCGCAAGGGTCAGTTGTGGCCAAAGACAGCCAAAACGTGGTGTACTGAGTGTGTACTGGTGTTATCAGTGACAGTATGCAGTTGTAGGGTGCTTGTAAAGGGCCAAAATTTGGCGTGCCAGAGGTTCGTAAACCGTTAAAATAAATGATGATGATGATGATAGCAACCGCCGGATAAGGAGGTCCCTACTCCCCGTCCCCGGCACACAGGCCTTGGGGACGTGGGCCGGAACCAAACCGGACCATGACGTGATATGTGCGCAATGAAGGCAATTATGTAACATGAGAAAGCCGGCAGCTCCCAGGTCTTGTGGGAATGGATGGTCTGCGAAGCAGAGTGCGGGAAGCCAACCAAGATAATGAAACTACCAAGATATAACAAGATAGAACCAAGACGTAGTTGGCTGTTTTATGACATACACGACACGCATGTAACGACATCCATGCCCTGATCTGTCATTTATGTTCTTCATGCACTTATGCCACAATATGCCAATTTGATTCCACAAAGTTAACGAAACGACCATGAGAGCACTAAGATGTAGGTGGCTGTTTCGTGACCATCATGACACGTACATCATGACTTATCATTTATGTTCGTCATACGCTCTCATCATACTATACCAATCGCGGTAGATAACAAGATGTATGCCGCTGTTTCTTGACTTACATGACGGACATGCCCTAATAATAATTTCATGACCGATAATCTATACCTCTCATATCTTCTTGCAAATTTGAGGAGTGAGGTGTGCCACCAGTGTTGTCTGAGCAGTGGTTCTGGACTGTACACTTTGCAAAGGTTATTTGGTCAGGATATCTCAGCCAGCCAGAGCCGAATCTTTGGAATAGAAAGCTCCATCTAGGGTTGCGAATATATGGTCGAACAGTTAACCTAATGTATCCTGCTTCAACGGTTTCAGGATGAACGCTAGATGGAAATCTCAGGACAAGATGTTTGGTGGGGATTTCTTTGTTGTCCTGTCTACTGTTGATAAGTTTTAGATTGATAATATTTTGATCTTCGCACCCTTCCAGGAATTAAGTTTCGACCATTTTAGGAGGACTTCTGATGCGACTCTGCGTGAGTTATGCATTGATTGGCGTGGGAGTCCAGAAATTAGTAGGTGGCCAAATGTCCCAATTCCGCCGAGCTTTTCGTACAGTTGTTCCTGAGCGACCTGAAGAAGAAGGTCTCTGCCAGCCATTTTGACCATTTTATTACCAGCCCGTAAAGCTTCGGTCTAATATTGAGCAACCAAGAATGGAGAAATAGATGTGGCCAGTTTTTCTGTTATCGCTGCGTAAGACATGGAATTTGGATAGCTCTCGTTTGGTCGGTTGAAACATGTGTTCACTTCATCGATCTGTCCCCTCTTTTGAGGGTGGTCGTAGAGTATGCGGGGAAATGCTGGCGTTCCCATAGTAGTTCCACGTATCTTCTGCAGCAATCGCGGTCACCCACCACGGAGCGCAACCAGGGGACACTGCAGCGCTTAACGCATAAGGCTGCAGGCGCCAACCGTACTTTGCCAGTATAACCTAATATTTTGTGCCAAAGAGGGGGGGGGGGGCATCTACACAAGGGTAAACGAAGTCGCCTATGTAAATTAGGAAGCGACGGAATAGAATAGACGATGGGAGAATAAATATAGCCGGCAGATTCCATGCCCTCTGGGAACCGATGTTATGGCAAGCAGAGTGCCGGGAGCCCACCAAGTTAACGAAGCGACCATGAGAGGACAAAGGCGTAGGCGGCTGTTTCATGATATATATGACACGCATGTCAATACATTCCCGCCATGACCTGCTATTCATGTTCGTCATGCATTCGTAACATATTAGGCCAATTTTGGTACATACCAAGTTAACAAAACGACCATGAGAGCAAAGAGACATAGGCGGCTGGATAGTTATCGTCGATATTCGTCAAGACATGCTACGCATTTAAAAAAGACATAGCAAAGAAAAAGATTGAACGGGCAAACAGGAAACGGCGACTGCCAATTACGTCCACGTGAGGCAGCCTGGAGGTCTGGTTTATGTAAAGCAGAGGCCCGAGAGGTATGTTGCATCCGCCGGGGGCCTTAAAGCTATGAACACCAGCCACAGGCTCGATTACCACGATTCCCTTTTCTCCAGACACGGCCAAGCCATGCGCGTCTGCTCGCGGGAACGGCCAGCCGTCGCGTGCACGACTTACCAAACGCCTGCTGGTGTAGACGGCCCCTGTGGAAGCATCCCAGTCACAATGCAACTGGGATGCTCGTGCGTGTTTATAGTGGCAGCGCCCTGTGTGTTGGATTAAGCATGTGCGGAAATAGTTAATAGCAAACGCGGGGGTTCGAGTGTTCTCGGGAGTGCATAAGTTATGCAAGATTAGTTTAGTTGTTCATTAAGGTGTCTCATACATGCATAAATTGAATAAACATGAGTAAGCGTTAGGAAACGTCAGTGTGAAACGCAAGTGTGCGTTCGGTACCGTGAACGCAAAATTGCCGTCTATGTAAAGA
Source organism: Dermacentor albipictus (assembly GCF_038994185.2). Lineage (NCBI taxonomy): Eukaryota > Metazoa > Arthropoda > Arachnida > Ixodida > Ixodidae > Dermacentor > Dermacentor albipictus. The sequence continues at coordinate 90,079,591 of NC_091829.1, read as the reverse complement.
AGAGGCCCGAGAGGTATGCTGCCTCCACCGGGTGCCTCAAAGCTCGAAGCGCCAACCATCGGCTCAAACCCATGGATTCGCTTTTCACTAGACACGGCCAAGCCACGCAGGGCTGCCGGCGAGAAGGGCCAACCCACCTGTGCTGCACTAACAAAATGCCTGCCGACACAGACCGCCCTGTGGAAACACGTGTGAGGTGCGGAATGAATGAACCACAACTTGACTGGGGCATTCGTGCGTGTTGGTGGCGCCAGCGCCCCGTGTGTGGGATTAAGCATATGTGTGAAACATGGAATTTGGATAGGTCTCGTTGGTCGGTGGAAACATGTGTTCACTTCATCGATGGCAGACGCGGTTATTCGAATGTTCTTGTGAATGCATAAGTTATGCAACATTAGTTTTGTTGTTCATTTAACATATGTCCTACATGGACAAACATAAAGATGAAGAGAAGTGACGTAAGTGTTAGGAAACGTCAGCGTGAGACCCAAGTATGCGTTGTGAACCGCGACCGCAAATTTGGCACCATTCGTATTACGCAGTAATCGAGATAACGAAGCTTCTCAGTGGTACCATCGGAGGCGGTAACTAGTTCACTGCGAGAGAGAATGAACAGGCTGCTCGTCATGTTAGGCTACATAAGTTATGTTCAAGCATCGGTTATTTACCCATTACCTTTTATGTGGTTCTGCATGTTGTCGTCCATTCGTTGAATAACGAGATATGTTCTTTTTATTGGCTGGAAGTCATGCTCGTAGCTTCAAAACTGTAATTGTGTATGGTTATGATGATTATTTTCATTTGATTTTTTCATTAGGTGGTCAGTTTTCTCACGATTCTTTGGCCTCGCCGGCATTCGACGTAGGTGTTGAAAGGGGATTTTAAAGAGGACTGGATCTGCTTTCTTCAAATTGACAATGAAAAAGTGTTACACACATGATTTGGAGAAAGTAAAATGTATCCTAAGCGTTCGTATATGCCAGGAGCTGTCCACAGCAGTTCCGAAATAAGTGATCGCTGATTTGAAATGAAGTTCACTTCCATTTTCCAGCATGCGGTTTGTCCCCTATTGCTGAAAAAGTTTCCTCAAAGTATTTTTCCTTTCGTGACAATGCAAATTGTCGAGGTGCTTTCCTCATTTATATAGAAAATACAAAAATATTCGCGTATTGATATGTTCTGGTATTATAGGATTTGCTAGAATACGAAAACAAAAGCAGCGAAGTATTTATCGACCGCAGCGAGAGATTAAGCGCAAATCATTGACGCAGTAATCAATAACGCGTAAGCGATAGTTGTCTTTGGTTTGAAATAGGTGATACCGCAATAATGGGTTTATTAGTCTTACACATATAATTAAGGGAATCTAAGTCCCAATGCAGACATCCGTGACACTCCTCTGCAAACAACACACTGCTATATATGAATCCATCAGATGACGTGACGTCAGTGCTCAGGTAGTGCTCAGTGCCCAGCTGTGCAAGCACCGATAGCCTTTTAAATATTTTTCTTGCTCTTACGAGAGAGCTTGCGGTAGGAATGGTTTGGTTTGTCATTTATCGTTTAGCTTTAGCTGCAACTACTGCACAGTAGCCGGAAACGGAGTAGGCTGAAAACAGTGCTGAATAGACAACAAAGCTACGATTTAGAAACTTTTTGACAGCATGCAATAAATATGGCCTTTACATAGTATATATATAATATATTATATGATTTTTATATCCCAAGTCTCTCAGTAATTCATAAGAAAGCTTGACAGAAGAGGCGACTATTATATATTGGGTATTCTTTATTATGACATGCGGGAGGACGGAAATATTAGCGAAATTGAAGTGTTCCAGTGGATACCTGGCCATTCCGGCATTTCGGGAAATGAAAGAGCGGACGAAGCTTCCAGAAATGGACTCCAATACCGCAAGTACAAAATAACATTTTTTACAAAAGCCGACGCTACAAACATGACAAAAAAATATGCCTATCAAGAAAAAGACCGCATCTTGAATCTGCCGCTTCACCAAGATAACTTCCTATGTTACACTGACCCTGATATCAGACCGAAAATTCCACGACCACTTCCTCGACAATTAGAGACATTGTACCATCGTCTTCGACTAAACGTGGCGTACACGAACAATTATCTGTACCGCATAAGACTTACCATTAACCCATACTGTGATAACTGTCGCCACTTAGAGACAATTGAGCACATATTACTAGAATGCCCCGCGTGCCGGGACGAGAGACAATTTTTTGAGCCACAAATGGACATGATTTGCCACGAACTGTTAACGTTACCGAGCATCTTAGGTCCAATGCCCAGCCCTTCAAAACAGCGACGGGTTTTGGATTTATAGTTCAAATACCTCACAGAAATTGGTCAAATAGGAAAGCTTTAAAAATTACACACTTCCTATACAAAAGAATAAATTTATCCGCCTTGTAACCTGTAAATATTAGTATCAGGTCCACTCGGACATTTCATATTTACTTTTATCCTTTCTTTCTCCCCCTCTTTTCTTGAATCCTTTAATCCCATTCCCCATCCCTATACAGAGTAGCATGCCAGCGGTTATATACGCACCGGCCAAATTCTCTGTTTTTCTAATAAAGAGCCCCCTCTCTCTCTTGAAGTGTTGTTGACGCTCCTTCTGGCCAACACTGTAAACGCATATTGTGGTTGTGGGTGCGTTATGTCCTGTCACGAAACACGCCCGTTTAATTTGTTTAGGTAGCTCTGTGAAGACAACGACCTCAAGCACGTTCGTAGGCAGCATTCGTGTGTGTTGGGTACTCACTCGACTGCTTCTCATACCAGATTCGTGAAAAAGCTATAGTATTCGCCTTGCGAATCATAATCGTGCAGGCCCATCGCCAGTATCGTCCTTTTGGTGATGTCGTTACCTTGTGTAGTCTTGAGTTTCTGCGGCGGCAGAAGAGGGAGCAAAAAACGATGCAGTTCGATCTTGTGTCAGAGAAGGTGCCAAGAAGAGAAAAGTGGCAATAGAGAGCTTTAAGTAATCACAGTCGCTGCTTTTGTATGTTGTACGTCTTTACTGAAAAGTTTGAAACCAGTCTTGTAATACATTGTTGTTTGGAACGCCCATGTTACGACACCTATTACTCGTCATCCTGGCCCAGCGAAAGTGGATGTCTAACGAAAGTGTTGAAAACCATCACTACGGCTGATGTTGGGGGTATGCATCCTTTAAAATGATGCTTCTAATAGTAATCTAAAGTAATGTTAATCATGGTAATTTTGACAGCCTGCAATCGCCGATAGCGGAGCTGCATCGTTGTTGAAATCAGCTGAATACGTCGTTTTTTTTTTTTTGCATACAAAATGCAAGTGACATCACTCCCACATTGCAAGCCGGCGTGGCCGCCGCGGGTTGCAGAACAGTAATCAACCCCGAAACGTATCGGCGGAGCGCTACGTATTTCGCATTGGTATCATGAGTTCCATATCACCAATTATCTTTTTCGCCTGCTTATTTTGTGCTTGTTATTTAGGGAAACGTATGCTTATCTATATGCTGTACACGTGATTAAAACGAATGTATGCACTGCTCGCTTCACTTTGCTGAGTGCTTGAAGCCTATGCCTTACAGGGGTAAGGGCCAGTACTCCTGGGCCTTCCCTGCCGCTGGGATCAGCCCGATTTTTTTTAACTGTCGGGCACAAGGAAAATGCTGACTAACGAGAGGCTAAGAGCTTCGCTGTAAAAAAAAACAAAGAAAAGAACAATGGGAAAATGAACTTGTATATTGAAAGGTGGTTATTTAAAGTTTGCGCGTACTCATTTCGTACATTCTGCATGCACGATGAGCACAGTAGGAACATTGGGCAACATATACATTTGTCGGACAAAAAACGCTCCACTGATTGTCGAAGCAAAGAAAATCATGCTGTAATGTTGGCGATGCAGTGCAATGGCGTGTTGCATTGCACAATGTGCGCGCTATTGAAGCCATGTGCCAGAACAATGGTTTCGCCTTAGCTCTGTGTGTGGACGTCAGGTGGTAGATGACGCGCAAATTCCAAAAGAGAGATGAAGGCAAATTAGGGGGCACGATTTTTTGGGGTGCAATGGCGGTACGTCGGAGGAAAATGTTTCATTCTATCAGCTTCGGCTTCCCAGCAGTCCAGTAAAACGTGGAGCGCGGTAAGCCTGTCCCTGCATCTATCGCAGGTTGAAGGTTCATTTCCAGAATGTAGAAAATTATGGCTCCCAAATGTGTGGGAGGAAGAAGAAGCCATGGAGTGCGGATGCATATCGAGTCAGCTCCACATTTTCTTATGATTCTCGGCGGAAAATCGCATTCTGTGAAGACATTCATTGATCATCAAAAGAACAGGTGCTAAGGACTCCAAGGATACAATTCTCTACCAGGTGCGCCCGTTTTTCTGCCGTCAATCATTCCTTCATCCCGCTACGCGTGGCGGGAGATGTACACCTAACTCGAGCGCCGCGACACCTCAAGCGCCTCTGCCGCAGCGGTGGCTGAGAAAGCTCGGCCTACCGCGCTGACGGAAATCCCCAGGTCCAGCTCCATGATGGAAGGCGTGGGTGTGGAAGGCGAAGAAATGCAACTGGAAGAGTTCGGAAAAGAATCAGGTTGGTGCGAAGTTAGAAGAGGCACAAAGAAGCGATGCAGCGGTGGGGCCGGATTGGCGGGGCACGAGCAGCAGGGAAGAACCTTCGTCGGGGAAGCAACAAATAGAAACAAATGGAATAACGAACGCAAGGTGCGACAAATCATCCAAGCAAATAGGCTGCCTAACCTGCCAAGCGAAGACTACAAGGTTATCGTGCGTCCCCGGGCGTATTTATCGTATCAGACTACAAGCTGGATCGCATTTACTACGGTCTGCGCAACGCTGCCGGGGTCGGCCGAGTGACAAGCGGAGGGAGACAGCATTTGCATAAACAGCAAATAAAATATAGTAGTGCTCAGCACGCCTTCCGAGGACCGGGCCAGGAAATATGGGGCTATCAATAAACTATGCCTTGGAGAACAAGAATTTGAAGGAAGTGCTTACAGAGCAGCTCCTGATAACCCATCCAAAGGTCTCATCAGAGGAATATCCCAGGAGGAGAGTCCGGAGGACATGGTGACCAGTCTGGTAACGCCACGCAATCCTGGAGTTTTGCACGCCAAGAGAATGGGTAACACAGACAATGTGATCTATTTATTTGAAGGTTTTCACGTCTGAAGATATGTGAGGTATGGAGCGATGCTTATCCAATGCGCCTTGAATAAAAACACACGACATATGCTATGGATGCGGAAGAACAGGGCACAGGGTTGACGTGTGCCCCAACCCTGAAGACAAGATTTGCCGGGGGTGTGGGTGCAAGAATCCACAGCAGGGTCACAAGTGCGACGCGGAGTGCCAACTGTGCGGCAAAGACCACCTCGCGGGAGACAAGAAGTGCCAGGCAAGATACAAGATACCGTACCTGGTTAGGAAACGCCGCTGGGAACGACGAAGGAGGGAAGAAAAAGAGGCCGAAGAGGAAGAGTACTACTACCATAAATACAAAGAAACCAGAGTGAGCAACAATGATAATCATAAGACTGTAGCTAGCAAACAGCCCTCAACCGACAGAGAAGAAACATGCAGGAAAAACTATGAAAGACACCACTCCTTTTCCTTCCCGAGACTGCCAGGGAAAGCCGGTCGTGCACGCTCGAGGTCCAGGTCGTGGTGAAGATCGTGGACGACATCAAGGTCGAGGTCCGGTTTTACAAATAATCGAGGGGTAGACGGGAGCACAGCACAGGTGAGCGGGGCAAGCGCGGTCTTAGTTCGTAACAAGGAGGCGCCAGATGTCACCGCCCTGCAGGAGACCGGGGGGATCGCAAAATTATCGGAGTATAGATCTTACAGTGCTTTCGTCGAGAAGGCAACCGTCACAACGCTGATACGCAGAAACCTCTCTGCTGTTGAGCACGATACCGGTGTGCGCGGCATAGAGCACGTCCTGATAGAAATATTCCCCTCCCGTAAAGAAGAGGAAAGTCCATTTATTCTCAACATATACACTCCACCCCGACACAAGCCCAAATTCGGCCCACTCTTCCGCAAAGTGTTGAGCGTAGCGCACAAGCAGGCACTAATAGTGGTCGGCAATTTTAACGCGCGACAAGCGGCTTGGGAATGCGGCATAGAGAACATTAAGGGCTGAAGCTTATGGGCAGACGCTCAGCACGAAGGACTAAGGCTCATAACGGACCCTCAGGCACCAACCAGAATAGGAAACAGCGTAACCAACGAAACGACACCATATCTTACATTTACGAAAAATGTAGCAGTTTCTCAATGGACAAACATGCAGCAAAGTTTAGGTAGTGACCACTACATCTTCGTCACAACGGTACAAGTAGGTTAAAGGAAATGGAGGGGGAGAGAACTGAAGCTAGTAGAATGGGACTCTTTCTGGAAAATCCGACAGGATGATGTGGAAGACACTATAACAGACATTGAGAAATTGGCAGAGAAAGTGCAAGAAAACATTAAACGAGCTACCGAAACTGTTCCAGAGCAGGCAGGCATAGAGGAGATGGATAGCAGAATATTGCGCATGTGGGAAGGGAAAGGTAGCATGCTGAAAAGATGGCAAAAGCAAAAACATAATCGGAAATTAAGGAAGAGAATCGTGGAATTAAACAAGGAAATCGAGATATGTGCTAATAGGTTAACGCAACGAAAGTGGGAAGACAGGTGCGACTTGATGCAAAGGCAGATAGGTATGTGCAAGACCTGGAACATTCTCAGATGCCTCTTGGACCCCGGAAGTACAAAAACCGTACAAAGACAGAATTCTCAGAAGGTTATACACAGCAACAACGGTACAGAAGAAAAGCGCTTTCGAAAGCTCCAAAAGATGCACGTTGGAGATGCGGCAAGAGAACTACGTATGGATTACCTAGGTAACGAGAATCCTGATCTTGATACCCCTATTACGGAGGCAGAAGTCAGATATGAACTTACCAGGGTCAACTCGAAATCTGCACAAGGACCTGATGGGATAAGCAACAAAACACTCAGGAACATCGACGATGTATTGATCCGAGCTCTCACCGACTATATGAATAACTGCTGGGAGAAAGGCAGCATTCGAAGTCAATGGAAATCAGCACAAATCATTTTTATACCAAAGCCTGGGAAGAAACCACAACTGACGACCTTAAGGCCCATATCGCTGACATCCTGCGTTGGTAAGCTGATGGAATATGTGGTTCTCACACGTCTCACGAGATACATGGATGATGGAGGACTTTCCCACATACCATGGTTGGATTTAGACCAAGGTTATCGATGCAGGATATTATGCTGAAACTAAAACATCAGATCATAGATGCGGGTGAGAAAAATCTAGACACTAAGGCAATACTAGGTCTCGATCTAACTAAGGCCTTTGACACCGTCACGCACCAGTTCATACTACAAAATCTCCAAAAACGGGATATAGGACGTAAAACATACGCGCACATCAAAGACTTCTTGACAGATCGTACCGCAACGATTTCAAATGGAGAATCCAAATCCGATGCGCTCAAACTAGGTAATAGGGGTACCCGGCAGGGTTCAGTCCTATCTCCCTTTCTATTCAACGTGGCAATGATAGGTCTTCCTGCGAGACTTGAAAAGATAAAAGGACTCGGACACAGCCTCTACGCGGGCGACATTACCCTTTGAGTGGCGGGTGAAAGCGATGAGCATGTGGAAGAGATCCTTCAAACAGCAGTAAACACGCTGGAAGACTACATCAAAGACAAGGGAGTGAGATGCTCCTCGCAAAAATCAGTATTTTTGCTCTATCGACCCACATACCGGGGTCGAAAAAGCATTAGGGAAAGGCCGGGCATTGTGGTCTCAGTAGAAGGCACCACGATACCGATAATGGACAGCCTGAGAATACTGGGACTCCGCATATACGAAAATGGCCCCATAACGTAGAAACTACTTGACAATAGTGTTTAACAGACAATCAGACTAATAAAGCGGCTATCCAACAGGCACTATGGCATGAAAGAGCACAATCTCATCCGATTATTAGAAACATTCGTAATCAGTCATATTGTATATGTGGTTCCTTACCTCAAGCGCTACGCTGCGGAGAAAGCCAAGATAGATTGCATTATTAGAAGGGCGTATAAGCAAGCCTTGGGACTTCCGGCAAATACGTAAAACAAGAAATTCTTGGCACTCGGCGTGCACAAACATTAGGCGAACTTATTGAGGCCCAGAGAGTAGCGCAGTATGAAAGGTTTACACAGAGCTTGACGGGGAGACACATCTTATATGACATCGGAATAAACTACGAAGCACAGCACGGAGTGCGGAGACATCCCAAGGAAAATAAGGGAACATCTATCAATACCCCCCATCCCCAGAAACATGCACCCGGAGTTTCACCAAGATCGAAGAAATGCAAGAGCGAGAGCTCTCCACAAAAGATTCCGTAGTGCCAGGGACGTGGTCTATGTGGAGGCGGTGGAGTACGTAAATGGACAGAGTATGTTGATAGTTGCTATGAGTCTAGAGGGTGACTGCAGAGTTAGCGGGACGGTAAAAACATGGAAGGCAGAGGTGGCGGAGGAAGCTGCCTTAGCACTGGCAATAGCCTCCACGGAAGCTAACATCATAGTAAGCGACTGCAGGACAGCCGTCAAGAACTATGCAAAAGGAAGAATCTCGCTGGAAGCACTGAGAATTTTAAACAACTTTCGTGAAGATGATGACAATCACGTTATGTGGGCGCCCGCACACTCCTCCCTTCCCGGGAACGAAATAGCGCACAACGTGGCTCGAGAACTGAGAGGCTGAGCAGGTGACACGCAACAAATACTGGGAACTGAGAGAGACTGGATGACAAGCTTTAACGAGATCACCAAACACTATAAATTAAAAAGGGCCCATTTCCCCCCGGCACACTCCTCGTTAAGTAGACGGCAAGCGACGGCATGGAGCCTCTTACACACCGATACAGATCCGAACCCGGTGGCCGACCACCGCTACTACCCGGACCTTTAATGGATAGATGTAGATTCTGTCAAGAAAGGGCGGACCTACAACAGCTTTGGGCTTGTCCTCGTACACCCATACAGAATTAAATAAATAAGACCAGAGAGCAGTGGGAGACCGCGTTGCTCAGCTGTGCACCGGAAGACCAACTCAAGGCAATCCAGCAGGCCGAAGATGCCACCATGGCCCAACTGCTCGAGGCCGTCATTTATGTAGAGAAGCTTAGGTCTCAAACCTGCTGTGCACAAATAAAGCTCATTCCTCCTCCTCCTCCTTCCAAATGTGTGTCCTATTCTGAGTCGACAGAATAGAACATCTTTTCGCCGTGGTTTTATTAGGGAGGGCCAAAAATCTAACTGTGGCATTATCACGTGCAGCTTATTATTTGTTTGCGCGTGCGCAAAGCTAGGGCGGCGGCACTCTGGCAATGTTACAAAAACCAACCCGCCATATACGTGGATGCTGCTCGCACCAGTGATGGTCGACACACTATAGCCGTCACTAATGGCGACGGGCACACCATCAGCTGTGCGACGGTAAACACATCTTCCATTGTGGAGGCGGAAGAGGCCGCCATCGCCATGGGCACCTCCATTCCGGGCACCAAGATTATTATATCCGACTCGAAAACAGCGATTCGTAACTACACCTCAGGTTTTATTTCCCCTCGAGCATTCAGAATAATTAACAAAAACCTCCATCAATTGAAGTTGGTGTGGGTACCCGCTCATGCGGGCAACCCTGGCAATGAGGCCGCCCATCTAGCCGCCCGAGCAGCTAGTAACCGGGAGGTGGGCTCCTCCGTCGGGGTTGACCGACATGAAGGTATCCACACCTACACCGAAATGACCGTTTATTACCGCGAGTCCAGGCGAATATATCCATCCCCGCACGAGACACTGACAAGAATACAGGCCACTAACCTCAGGAGAGTACAGACTAGATCTGTACTTAGTCCAAAAAGGACTAAGTACAGATCTAAGTACAGGAACTAAGTACACAGAACTAAGTACAGGACTGCAATGACCGGTGGAGAATATCCACCAAACTGCAAACATTGTAGCTGTCCCCTTGCGGACCAAGATCACATCTTGTGGGGATGCCAAAGGAACCCTCCCCCGAGAGAACTCTTTAGGCGAGCTCCCTCACATGACGAGTGGGAGAAAAAAACGAAAACGTCCAACCCGCAAGACCAGATACGGTTGGCGGAATGGGCTGATAGCGTCGCGGCTAAGCAGACGCCACGCTAGCCCACACCGCTGGGAAAGAAAGCTCCACTAAAACTTTACAATAAAAGTTTTCTCTCTCTCTCTCTTGCGCGTCCCATAAGCGTTGCCAGTAGTTCCACAGTTTCCTTCGTAAGAGAGTCTTCAGATCAGCTGCAGGAACCGCAGCGGTAAGAGTAGCTTGCAATGTAATTGATCTGGCCATCGGATCTGCTAGAACATTTCCGTAAGTGCCTCTATGGCCAGGTACGTAGCCTATAATGATATTCTGGTCAGATATGTATGCTCTACACAGAACGAAGTAGAGCTCAATGAGTACAGGATTTTTGTGTTTAATGACTGACTCCAGGGCTTTTACGACGCTTAGAGAATTTGTGAATATGACTGTTTTTTGAAGTTTTGATTTCATTATATGCTTCACTGTATACAATAGTGCACGGGCGTCTGCCGTAAATATACTAGTTTCCGGGTGCATTGCGCCGGATTCTGAAAAAGATGGGCTGATGGCTGCGTAAGAAACCCCTGTATCTGACTTGGAAGCGTCCATGTAAAACTCAGCGCAAGAATACTTATATTGGAGTTCGAAAAAAAGGCTTGTTAATACGCGCCTCTGGCGCATGTTTCGTGACATCTACAAACGACATAACGATGTCACGTACTTCACGTGCTTACGAAAACAGGAAAGGGTTCTTAGCTGAATTGGTCGGCAAAAAGGTCGAAACTGCTTACACATTACTTTCTTACGAGAAAACTTTTCAAATTATCCAACTGGTAAACACGTTTTTGTTGCCGCCAGTTGAGCTTCTTCATTCGTCTAGCCACACCGCTTGATGTTCCCGGAGACACGCGTGAAATTGCCAACAGAACATGCACATTTTTTAAAAGAAAGAACGCGATGCAAGGACAAGCCATGGAATCTCAAAAAGAGCCAGAACAAAGACGAGGCGTAGACATTTCACGCACAAGTATTGTTACCGCTGTTCATAATCAGTAACGGTGACATGGAGAGCGCAGCTCGAAGCACAACACTATTAGCGTCACGACAACGCTACACACACGCACGCACACACACGCACACAAACGCACATACGCGCACGCGCATGCGCACATCTTAACATGAGGCGACTTGGCGATTGCCACTTGGTTTCGCCAAGGTTTACTTTAACCCTTTCGGCCCTGGCGGTGTCAATTGACACCACAAGAGAAATGGTACCTCCACGCAAAGAAAACGAAACAAGAACTTGCAATTTTTCACTTGAAAAGAAGTCAGGGCCCACCTACTGCCATAGACATCAGTATCGCCGCGTTTTCTCGAACGCTGAATTCACGACGAAGACGAAGAAGTGGCGACATCATGGCGAACGCGGAGCCGGGTGAGTTCCGACTTTCTGCAACTGTAGTTACCTAATCCCTTTGGATTATGTGCCCAGTTTTTTGTATGCTGTGCCTTAGTAGTGCATTAGTGAGAAGGCATTTGAGATATTTTGTTTGCACGTGCAGCTTTTTCGCAGTGGCATGCTTTTGTCATGTACGATTTTGACACTGTCAGGGCTCAATGGTTGCCAATGGCGGTGTGCGAGTCGATTGTGGCGCCTGTTTTAGATGCGCGATATCTGAATAAATGCTTACGTGGTATATCAATTACCATGTTTCTTTTTGTTCACAGGTGCGGGTATACCTGTGACTTCATTTTATCCGTGCCACCGAACGCGTTCCACACGGTCGAGGAGCTCGACAACGGCAACTTGTCCGACGTAGACTGCAAATTTTGATGACTCTGACGACAAGGGTGTGCGGCATTCTGCTTCTGATGAAGCTCAAATGGAGAGCGACAGTGAAAGCTCTGATGATGAGAGTGCACTGGACACATCTGGCGGCTGGAGACGAGAATTGTTCAAGGCACCGGACTCAACATACACATGTAGGTGATGTCCACGAAGCACCGGAACTCGGAGAGCTGCTGTCACCGAGTATTTCGAAGGGAATGTGCCGAATATTGTATTTCTGGAGCTGGTTGAAAAAACAAACCATTACTCGGTGATTCACGAAGACAGCTCCGTCAACACCAACAAGGCAGAGATAAGGCGTATAGTTGCATTACATATCACGATGGATGTTCTCCACTACCCGAGGCTGGGACTTTATTGGAAGCTGAACATGAAGTGCGGTCATGTGGCGTCTGCAGGCATGTCGCGCAACCGTGTATCATGCGGACTCTACCGACCACCTCTGTAAAGTGGGCCACTGCTTGATGTTTTCCAAAGCAAGTGTAAATGACTCGCAGCAGAGGAGCGCCTCTGCATAGCAGAGCAGATGGTGCCTTTCAAAGGGCGGCTTGACATAAAAGAGTATGTCAAAGGCAAGTCGCACCCATCGGGCATGGAAATATTTATGCTCTGCGGCGAATCTGGCCTTGTATATGACTTTCTACCCTATCACGGGTCCACAAGAAAGGTAGAAGTCCACGTCAAGCAGCACTATGGTGTTACAGGCGCGATAGCTTTGCAATTAGCTGAAAGAATTCCATCTGCTATGGAACACAAGCATTTTTCGACAGCTATTTCATGTTCTGCCACTGCTCAGTGAAATGTTGTGTAAAATATTTGATGCCGGCACTGTAAGATCGAACAGGTGTGAAAAGTGCCCTTAGAAAACTAAAAAAGTACTGAAAAAAGTGGCCGCGGTTCTTCAGAATCGAACTACAATTCACTCGCAAAAGTGTACCTTGAGAATGACGTTTCATTTTATGAACCTCCAGTGGTCAACGCTTGGTTTGAGTACAGGCGTGACGCAGACAAACAGAGCATCCCTAAGCAGCTTGATCTCCTTGACTTCATTGTAAGAGTCATTGAGTCACTGTCAGCAGGTGGGTCGAAACATGTGGCACCCAAGTGGGGAAGGCCTTCAATCACCATTGCAGGCTTCAAAACACCCAAGAATGGCAGAAAATAGACCTGTCCAGGATGTAAGGTTTGATCAGCTCGGACATTGCCAACTGCACGCTGACACGAGGGAAAGAAGAAGCGAGATGGAAGGCTGCACAGGAAGAACCCGCATAATGTGCGAGAAATGCAAGGTTCACTTGTGCCTAACAATGTTGCGAAACTGCTTCAGGTCTCTCCATACACGCGTATAACATCTCTTTGATCACTTTGACGATTTGGAGTTGCCCTATGTCCTTTTGAATAATGCTGCCACATATTTCACTTTGCAACCATTGAGCCCTGATGTACGGTTTTGACACCATGCTTGTAACTCTGTAAGTACCGACATTATGAAGTTGAAATTTTTTGGTGATGTTATTTATGTCCTAAACAAGAAAAAAAATGCATCGAAAAAAATCTGCAAAGAAAATAAAAAAATCAGGGCTGAAAGGGTTAATACGTTTACCAGTAAAATCAATAAATTGTCATACCTTAGTGGACGATTATGCTACGTAGTGGATAACAAAGTATACTGTGCAAAGAAAAAGATATGAGTAGCATTCTGCAGTAGTAAATAGGAAAATATCCATATAAAGACAAACGCTGGGGATATTTTGTGTAAATAATGATGGATCGCTGTTTATATTTCTGCAGCACCCTTGGGGATATCAAGCGAAAATTATGTAAAGGGCCCAGGACAAGGATGGAGCTTCTGTAAAATAGCAAGAGTGCGCTGTTCGTTATGCTTTCGGCTCCATTATGAGGTAGGAGTGCGCGACAAGTTCGTACCACGTCATCATCATCATCATCATCAGCAGCAGCAGCAGCAGCAGCAGCCTGGTTATGCCCACAGCAGGGCAAAGGCCTCTCCCATACAACTCCAACAACCCCAGTCATGTACTAATTGTGGCCATGCCGTCCCTGCAAACTTCTTAATCTCATCCGCCCATCTAACTGTCTGCCGCCCCCTGCTACGCTTCCCTTCTCTTGGGATCCAGTCCGTAACCCTTAATGACCATCGGTTATCCTCCCTCCTCATTACAGGTCCTGCCCATGCCCATTTCTTTTTCTTGATTTCAACTAAGATGTCATTAATTCGCGTTTGTTCCCTCACCCAATCTGCTCTTTTCTTATCCGTTAACGTTACCCCTATCATTCTTCTTTCCATAGCTCGTTGCGGCGTCCTTAATTTGAGTAGAACCCTTTTCGTAAGCCTCCAGGTTTCTGCCCCATAGGTGACTACTGGTAAGACGCAGCTATTATACACTTCCTCTTGAGGGATAACGGCAACCTGCAGTTCATGATCTGAGAATGCCTGCCAAACGCACCCCAGCCCATTCTTATTCTTCTGATTATTTCTGTCTCATGATCCGGATCTGCCGTCACTACCTGCCCTAAGTGGATGTATTCCCTTACTACTTCCTGTGCCTCACTGCCTATTGTAAATTGCTGTTCTCTTCCGAAACTGTTAAACATTACTTTAGTTTTCTGCAGATTAATTTTTAAACCCACTCTTCTGCTTTGCCTCTCCAGGTCAGTGAGCGTGCATTGCAATTGGTCCCCTGAGTTACTAAGCAAAGCAATATCATCAGCGAATCGCAAGTTGCTAAGGTATTCTCCATTACTTTTATTCCCATTTCTTCCCAATCCAGGTCTCTGAATACTTCCTGTAAACACGCTGTGAATAGCATTGGACAGATCGTATCGCCCTGCCTGACGCCTTTCTTTATTGGGGTTTTGATGCTTTCTTTATGGAGGACTACGGTGGCTGTGGAGCCACTATAGATATCTTTAAGCATTTTTACATACGGCTCGTATACACCCTGATTCCGCAATGTCTCCATGACTGCTGAGGTTTCGACAGAATCAAACGCTTTCTCGTAATCAATGAAAGCTATATATAAGGGTTGGTTATATTCCGCACATTTCTCTATCACCTGATTGATAGTGTGAATATGATCTATTGTTGAGTAGCCTTTACGGAATCCTGCCTGGTCCTTTGCTTGACAGAAGTCTAAGGTGTTCCTGATTCTATTTGCGATTACCTTAGTAAATAGTTTGTAGGCAACGGACAGTAAGCTGATCGGTCTATAATTTTTCAAGTCTTTGGCGTCTCCTTTCTTATGGATTAGGATTATGTTAGCGTTCTTCCAAGATTCCGGTACGCTCGAGGTCATGAGGGATTGCGTATACAGGGTGGCCAGTTTCTCTAGAACAATCTGCCCACCATCCTTCAACAAATCTGCTGTTACCTGATCCTCCCCAGCTGGCTTCCCCCTTTGCATATCTCCTAAGGCTTTCTTTACTTCTTCCGGCGTTACCTTTGGGATTTCGAATCCCTCTAGACTATTTTCGCTTCCATTATCGTGGTGGGTGCCACTGGTACTGTATAAATGTCTGTAGAAGTCCTCAGCCACTTGAACTATCTCATCCATATTACTTATGATATTGCCGGCTTTGTCTCTTAACGCATGCATCTGATTCTTGCCAATTTCTAGCGTCTTCTTCACTGTTTTCAGGCTTCCTCCATTCCTGAGAGCATGTTCAATTCTATCCATATTATACTTCCTAATGTCAGCTGTCTTACGCTTGTTGATTAACTTCGAAAGTTCTGCCAGTTCTATTCTAACTGTAGGGTTAGAGGCTTTCATACATCGGCGTTTCCTGATCAGATCTTTCGTCTCCTGTGATATTTTACTGGTATCTTGCCTAACGGAATTGCCACTGACTTCCATTGCACACTCCATAATGATGCCCACAAGATTGTCGTTCATTGCTTCAACACTAAGATCCTCTTCCTGAGTTAAAGCCGAGTACCTGTTCTGTAGCTTGATCTGGAATTTCTCTATTTTCCCTCTTACCGCTAACTCATTGATCGGCTTCTTATGTACCAGTTTCTTCGGTTCCCTTCTCAGGTCTAGGCTTATTAGAGTTCTTACCATCCTGTGGTCACTGCAGCGCACCTTGCCGAGCACGTCCACATCTTGTATGATGCCAGGGTTAGCACAGAGTATGAAGTCTATTTCATTTCTAGTCTCGCCGTTCGGGCTCCTCCACGTGCACTTTCGGCTATCCCGCTTGCGGAAGAATGTATTCATTATCCTCATATTATTCTGTTCCGCAAACTCTACTAATAACTCTCCCCTGCTATTCCTAGTGCCTATGCCATATTCCCCCACTGCTTTGTCTCCAGCCTGCTTCTTGCCTACCTTGGCATTGAAGTCACCCATTAGTATAGTGTATTTGGTTTTCACTCTTCCCATCGCCGATTCCACGTCTTCATAGAAGCTTTCGACTTCCTGGTCATCATGACTGGATGTAGGGGCGTAGACCTGTACAATCTTCATTTTGTACCTCTTATTAGGTTTCACAACAAGACCTGCCACCCTCTCGTTAATGCTATAGAATTCCTGTATGTAACCAGCTATATTCTTATTAATCAGGAATCCGACTCCTAGTTCTCTTCCCTCCGCTAAGCCCCGGTAGCACAGGACGTGCCCGCTTTTTAGTACTGTACTTGCTTCTGTACATCCCATTTACTGCCCTCTAATTCCTCCAATAGCACTGCTAGACTCCCTTCACTAGATAACGTTCTAGATAGCGTTCGTACCACATCTCAGTGGAAAATACTTATTCTGAGACGAGCGCTTTCGGCAATACAACATTCAGTGTGAGTTCATTGGCTGCACGCGCAAAACTGATGAACTGATTGGCTGGTTGAGCACTGCGTCACCCGAAGGCGGTAATATCGCCGAAAGTGATCGTCCGAGAATACGTCCCCCAGTATAGGAAGCCAGATGATTCAGCTTATACTGTGATTCAATTAAAATGCGTGCCGCAAAGCTATCCATAAATCAACAAGACGTGAACTATGCTTTCTCGGAGCACCAAACACGACCTGATCTGTGGTTTGTTTTTTCAGAAGAAAAAAAGTATTAGGGCGTACAGCGGGTTATTAATGCGAAATCATTATATGCCTCATCACGCGAAAAATCTGTCTCAATTGGCGGCGTGACCTAATGATGGTACCAAACATGGCGAAGGGTGCAAAGCGTAAAGCACAGAAGAAATCCTTGGACTGACCTCAGGTTTTATGGGATGATCCTGTACACTAAGTAAATTGACGCCTTTGAAAAGAATATGAGATTAACTGTTAGGGATGTGAATCGAACCCTTCCCTCCGTGATGTGGGATGAGCAAGCTTCCCCGAGGACACGGCAACTCTATGGTTCTGTTCGATTAATGGTGTGCCTAGCGCGTGCGTCATTGCATACGTCATGTTGAAGGCATCTGGCTGGCCATACGTGGGGCCTAGTGCGTAGTGCGTGGGGCCGATGCCTAGGGCATCGTTGGGCACGTTCGGGCCCAGCCAATGGGGAGGAGGTGGCGCCTCGTCATGAGTTCATGAAATTAATGTATAAAATACAAATAAATAATTTACAGCTGAATGCCCCAGAACGTTTCCTAAAAGCTATGATCTGCTCGAGGGGAAACGAGTGTGTTGGGACGCTTGGCGCGCTTTGATTTCGCCTTACAGAGGCGCAATTGGAAGGTAGACGAGAGTTTGCTCGGACCAAAAACGCGCGAAACAAAAAAAAGCTTATTACCAAACGGATTGCATCGCTTCTGCGTTCCCAGCCGCAGGCAGTCTTAGATGTTCCCGCCGAATTATTTTACGCGCAAGTGTAGATGCGCCGTCTCTGAAATCGGTAAAGTTATGCTTGTCTCAGCGAGGAAAGGTAAGCGCCGGAGGAGGCAGTTGCCTGGAAGCGGAGACGAGATGCGTCGCTTTCGCGCCCTCTGCTTTTGTGCTTCGATGCCGCAGAGCTCGCTGTGCAGGTTCGCAGCGTCCATACGTTTGCGAACAGCCCGCGTTCAGGAAGCGAAAGGACTCTTCTGCCGAAAGAAATTATACCGCGCGTACGCCACCTATCGCCTGAAGAATCACTTGCACAATCGTTTTCAGCAACCTGATTGATGATGGACAGAGGCAGACCTGAACACCAGAGAGTAGCTCTAGCCGGTGATGATATTTTTATTGCTCTCAGTGGACTTATAATGCAAAAAGCAGATGTAAACATAATTGCGATATTTTTGGTAATTCTCATTTGTATTTAGTAGCAATTAAAATTTAGCCGACAACTTTAGAAATATATACATGGCACTCAGGGGACGCTCAGTAATATCCTCGCACATAGACATTTATTTCAACTCTGAACTGTTTTTGCAGCTTATATAGATCTAATACTTTGCAGACATAATCATTGCTGTCTGATTTACACATTTCTTTCGACAGTCTGTAATAGCTGAAGTGGGCATCATTAAGGAGTGTGCAATGGAAGTCGGTGGTAACTCCGTTAGGCAGCATACCAGTAAACTATCGCAGGAGACGAAAGATCTGATCAAGAAACGCCAATGTATGAAAGCCTCTAACCCTACAGCTAGAAAAGAACTGGCAGAACTTTCGAAGTTAATCAACAAGCGTAAGACAGCTTACATAAGGAAGTATAATATGGATAGAGTTGAACATGCTCTCAGGAACGGAGGAAGCCTAAAAACAGTGAAGAAGAAACTAGGAATTGGCAAGGATCAGATGTATGCGTTAAGAGACAAAGCCGGCAATATCATTACTAATATGGATGAGATAGTTCAAGTGGCTGAGGAGTTCTATAGCGATTTATACAGTACCAGTGACACCCACGACGGCAATGGAAGAGAAAATAGTCTAGAGGAATTCGAAATCCGAAAGGTAACGCCGCAAGAAGTAAAGAAATCCTTGGGAGATATGCTAAGGGGGATGGCAGCTGGGGAGGATCAGGTAAAAGCAGATTTGTTGAAGGATGGTGGGCAAATTGTTCTAGAGAAACTGGCCACCCTTTATCCGCAATGCCTCATAACGTCGAGCGTACCGGAATCTTGGAAAAACGCTAACATAATCCTAATCCATAAAAAAGGGGACGCCAAAGACTTGAAAAATTATAGACCGATCAGCTTACTGTCCATTGCGTACAAACTATTTACGAAGGTAATCGCAAATAGAATCAGGAACACCTTAGACTTCTGTCAAGCAAAGGACCAGGCAGCATTCCGGAAAGGCTACTCAACAATAGATCATATTCACACTATGAATCAGGTGATAGAGAAATGTGCGGAATATAACCAACCCTTATGTATAGCTTTCATTGATTACGAGAAAGCATTTGATTCTGTCGAAACCTCAGCAGTCATGGAGACATTGCGGAATCAGGGTGTATACGAGCCGTATGTAAAAATACTTAAAGATATCTATAGTGGCTCCACAGCCACCGTAGTCCTCCATAAAGAAAGCATCAAAACCCCAATAAAGAAAGGCGTCAGGCAGGGCGATACGATCTGTCCAATGCTATTCACAGCGTGTTTACAGGAAGTATTCAGAGACCTGGATTGGGAAGAAATGGGAATAAAAGTAATGGAGAATACCTTAGCAACTTGCGATTCGCTGATGATATTGCCTTGCTTAGTAACTCAGGGGATCAAATGCAATGCATGCTCACTGACCTGGAGAGGCAAAGCAGAAGAGTGGGTCTAAAAATTATTCTACAGAAAACTAAAGTAATGTTTAACAGTCTCGGAAGAGAACAGCAATTTACAATAGGCAGCGAGGCACTGGAAGTCGTAAGGGAATACATCTACTTTGGGCAGGTAGTCACTGCGGATCCGGATCATGAGACGGAAATAATCAGAAGAATAAGAACGGGCTGGGGTGCGTTTGGCCGGCATTCTCAGATCATGAACAGCAGGCTGCCATTATCCCTCAAGAGAAAAGGTTATAATAGCTGTGTCTTACCAGTACTCACCTACGGGGCACAAACCTGGAGGCTTACGAAAAGGGTTCTACTCAAATTGAGGACGACGCAACGAGCTATGGAAAGAAGAATGATAGGTGTAACGTTAAGGGATAAGAAAAGAGCAGATTGGGTGAGGGAACAAACGCGAGTTGATGACATCTTAGTTGAAATCAAGAAAAAGAAATGGGCATGGGCAGGACATGTAATGAGGAGGGAAGATAACCGATGGTCATTAAGAGTTACGGACTGGATTCCAAGGGAAGGGAAGCGTAGCAGGGGGCGGCAGAAAGTTAGGTGGGCGGATGAGATTGAGAAGTTTGCAGGGACGGCATGGCCACAATTAGTACATGACCGGGGTTGTTGGAGAAATATGGGAGAGGCCTTTGCCCTGCAGTGGGCGTAACCAGGCTGATGATGATGCTGATGAATAGCTGACGTTAGCGGTTTTACTGAACAATGATGTCAGGTAATGTCAATGAATTGTGCGCGATGTTGGAAGTATGAAGAGATTAAAGACAATACTTTCCTACGGTAAATAGTGCTCAAGTGTCCGAAGAAGGGTGTGAGGATTGATGAGATCGAAAGCTTTAGTAAGTCTAGGAAAACTTTTTTGCTTGGTTGGCCTTTCACTAAATACAGCTTCGTATAGTGCTGCAATATATGCGCCATCGGACATCAGACACTATTACTTCTAGTTCGGCATTATTTATTGGCTCGCCCTGCACAGTCCAGCGCTGCTGGGTGTGGCCTGCTGCGTGTGTGTTTTGCTTAATCATTAAAAATTTTTCATCTGGCTCGTATTTTAGCTTCCCTGCTCTCCTTCCTCTGTTCCATTTCCATGTTTCTGTCTCCTCCTTTCTGAAGAGTAGGCAGGCGTTGTGCCCCTTCAGGTAGCAGTACCCATCCCGATCATCGCTTTCATGTCTAGTGTGTCAATCTTTTCGGAAGAAATAATAATATGAAGAGGTAAGAGAACATTCCCATGTTCTTCCCATGAGAACTAGAGGTTGAAGCTGCTCCAGATGGGACACTGCGCCTCTGGTTCATGATGCAGACTCTCTTTTAGGATTCTCCGGCCCACTTCGAAAAATTTATTTGATTCATGCATTCCAATCGACCCGAACTCGTTCAGAAAGATATTGCTGTTTATCGAAGTTAACTAGAGGTTGAATCGTTTCCTAACATCTTTCTTGGAGAGCTGACCATACAAGGAAAACTTGAGTGAATCGTCAAAACATATACAAATGTTAAGCAGCAACAGAATATTTTATTCGTAAAACAGCTACATCGTATACAAAAGCGAGAAGCGCGAAGCATAAGGCACATTGAATAACAACTGAATACTGGGAAGCGCAATTACAAGACGGGACTGAAGATAGACTCAAGACCAGCAAGTTTTGTTAGCGTACAGTGGATGATACCACAAACAAAGGCTCTCTCGCTTTCAGAGTTGATTTCGGAAGAATTGTGACTGCATTGTAAAAGAAACCAAGCATGCTTACTGTGAGCGGGGGATACGGTATCAAAAAAATTGCGCCTACATTCCACCCTCTGAAAGTGCATGTATAGCGGAGCTGTTGCCGATTTGAGACAAGCACAACCGAAGGCAGAGGAAGTTACGCAGGCACCACCACCACACACGACGCACATCATTCGCGCACACACGTATTTGTTTGTGCAGCATACACGCTCTTTTGTCCAAGCCCTTCACCATGCGGAAATTTATTTGCCTAGTAAATTACTAAAAATTGCAGTAAACTATTAAAAACTGCAGGTAAATTAGTACAAGAAAAACAAGTAAAAAGAGAATGCAACAGAAAAATACCGTAATGTACGACATACTCTCAAGATACAGATATGATAGCGTCGGATAGCTATTCCAATATACGAGAAAACAAATATGTTACGCGGAAACTGAAAGACAAGGCGCTTTTCTAGCTGCCGTTTAAGGCCCATCTGAACACCTGACGCTACTAGGCGGTGGTACCGTTTTAGAGTGCTTGGGAGCCGGCTTGCAAGCTCTGTTCGAAACACAAAACTTTCGTGTATGCTCCCTAAGAGCACCACACTTTGGCGCCCGTTCCTGTGGGCAGTGTCGGGGTCATTCCTCGTAATCAGTGAACGAGCACAGCAAACGATGAAAGCCAACGCGGTGCGCATCGGAATATGTAAGTCGGCGATAATGAAAAGAGCCCAGGGAGTGAAGCGGGGCAGGAGGGTATGGCGAAATCATCGGAAGCAAAGCGTAATGCCTGCCCCAACACGGGCGTTTCGGCAACGATGGCAACGTTGAAAAATGGGTTTGAACATCCGCAAGGGTCTAGGTATTCAAAGGCCTCTATACAAGTTTATGACTGGCTCGCAAACAGCAAGTATGCCAAAATCTGTGTAAAAACTTTTACAACATGCTAATCCTAATTAATATTGCGCCATAAAGAACGCTCACGTTTTGAAATAACAATGTCGATTTGCGCGTTCGCATGGCAGCAGGAGGCCTTGGGAAAATATTAATTACTTTTCAACAGTATAAGATGGAAAGTGAATTCATTTTGCCAAATGTTCAAGAATGACCAGAGAGCTCAGAATAGTAAATGACACAAAACCAATATTTTTTTCAGACAGTCAGTTTTTGAAGCTGGTGAAATGCCGTAAAAGGCCCCTCACCCGGTCACCACGTCAGGAGATTGGAATGAAAACATATTGGAATAGTTTTAGGTTATAGGGCCGCAAAATTTGTCAAGAACAAACAGGCCAACCTGGATGCAGTAAGGGCAAAAACAAAGCAATTCAGTCTGGTGCTTGCAAACAAATATGCAGCCATAGAACTGAGAGATGAAGATAGCATAGAAATAATAAATCAAACCGCAACTAGGTTGGCTTCAGAAGCAGCAATTGAAATGGGAGTAAAGCACAAAGGCAACATGTAGGGAAGATCTGCCAACTAGCAAAGGACCTAATAAAGAAGCGACAAAGAACTAAAGCGTCCAACTGAAGGGGTCAGACAGAATTCCCGAAATTCTCAAAACTCATCAACATAGAGAAGGTAAGAGATATCAGAAATTATAACGGGAGAAAGACTGAGGAACCAGTAAAAAATTGCCGCAGCATGAAATCAGTGAGAAAACTTGGCATACGACAAGTCAAGAAGTATGTACTGAAATATAAACAGAGTCATATTATCAGTTATTGCTAAGATATAGTAAAACAAGCGGAATAATTCTATACAGGCCTGTGCATTACCCAGAGCACCCACCATACACCCTTTGAAACTAGCAATGAATGGGTTACATGTGCTCCATCTAAATCTAGCGATGAAGTTAGAACGATCATTCAAAACATGAAACGTGGAAAAGTGCCAGGATAAGATGGAATAACCATTGATTTCATCAAACATGGGAGTGACATCTAGCTTGAAAAGCCTGCTGCCGTTTATACGAAATGTCTCGCGACTTCGATGGTTCCAGAGAACTGGGCGAATGCCAAGAATAAACTGATCCACAAGAAAGGAGGACATTGAATAATAGAAAAAAATAGGTTCCTTAGCTTACTTCCAGTATTGTGCTAAATATTCATCAAGATAATTTTGAATAGAACAAAACCAAAACTTGGCTTCACTCAACGAAGAGAACAGGCTGGCTTCAGGAAGGCATACTCTGCAATGGATCCCATCTATGTCATCAGTCGGGTAATTGAGAAACCTGCAGAATACGATCAACTTGTGAATACGGTTTTATAGATCTTGAAAAGGCATTTGATTCAGTAGAGATACTAGCAGTCAAGAGGTATTACGTAATCAAGGAGTACAGGAGGCTTACGTAAATATATTGGACAATATCTACAAAAATTCCATTGCTTACTTGATTCTGCACAACAAAAGAAGAAAGATCCCTTTAAGTAAAGGGGTCAGGCAGGATGACACAATCCCTCCTATGATATTCACTGCATGTTTGGAAGAAATATTCAAGGTATGAAACGATGAAGGCTTAGGAGTGAGGTTCATCGGCGAATATCTCAGCTACCTTGGGTTTCGAGAGAACTTTTTCCGGTTCGGCAACACGGGACGAATTACAACAAAGGATTGATGGCCTTAACAGAGAGGGTGTAAGATCGGGGCTTAAGGGTAATATGCAGAAGACAAAGATAATCATCTTTAGATAATCCTTGATCCTTCATCCAAGGATAATGATAATGATAATAGGCTGGCTATCAAGCAAGAGCTCAGGATCGCCAGTCAGCCTCTAGAGTCTGTGAAGGAGTACGCTTACCTGGCTCAATTACTCACAAGGGACCCTGATCATGAGAAGAAAATATAGAGAAAAATTAAAATGGGCTGGAGCGTATACGGCAGACATTGCCAGATCCTGACTGGAGGCTTACCACTATCATTAAGAGGAAACGTGTAGAATGAAAACAGTCTACCGGTGTTAACACATGGGCAGAAATTTGGAGGTTGACAAAGAAGCTCCCAAACAAGTTAGGGACCGTGCCAAGAGCGATGCAATAAAGAATGTTAGGCATGACGCTGATTGGCAGGAAGAAATTGGTGTGCATCATAGGCAAAACGGCGATAGGCGATATTCTAATTCACATTAAGAGGGAAAATGGAGCTGGGCAGGCCTTGTCAAGCGTAGGTTAAACAACCAATGGACCATTTGCTTTACGGAATGGGTGTCAGGAGAAGAGAAGGGCAATCGAGGACGACAGAAATCTTGGTAGGGTGAGTAAATTTGGAAATTTGCAGGCGCAAGTTGGAATCGGTTGGGGTGCGAAAGTGTAATTGGAGATTTCGGGGAGAGGCCTTCGACCTACCGTGGACATAAAAATAGGCTGATGATGATGATGACCTATAATATGGGGGCAAAATCTGAGGTTTTGACGTAATTAAAGCATTTGAAGCGTTCTGGATAATTACAGGTTCGTTCTGCGGGCTATGGAAAGTTTAGCCCCTCTATCCTGATAAAACAAAGAGAGTCACAGAAATCGAATATAATAAAAATAAATGCTATAGAGTAGGCATTGTGCAACATAATTGTCCTGCGTGTATAAAAACCACTGCACTTAAAGTGCTTGCAATGTTGCTTGCAAAACGCTTTGCTGCTGTTATCTTCAATCTTTCCCTACGTCGCTGAGAGAACTATGTATGACAGCGATCTCAGATTAGCCAGGGATAGGAGCATTGTTTATGAGTAATGTGTGGGAAAAGGCTATAGTTTCTCGCTTAACTATAATTGTTTCAAATGATTACAAAACCCTCAAATTTTCGATGCGATCATGGGTTAAATGAGGCGATCAGGCGATGTCATCGGTCAACTGAATGAATAGCCTCGTTTATATTTTGCGAAAATAAGGGACGGTAAGGGTGCAGGTGATGTGCACAGAGATATGGATGCGTGTACAGCGGCAGGGCAGCTTAGGGAAGTTGGCGCGCATATATACATGTCAAATAAAAGTTGATCTTATGATTCCTTCCACTCTGAGCTGATGTATTGCCACAGCGCCATTCTCCCGATGCCATTTCATTTCTGTTTGCCTGCTATTTGCTAAAATTATACTCTCAGCCACTACGGGAACTCTACAAGGCACCAGTAGTTAGAGTGGTTGACTGACAGGAGGTGTCAGGTCGCACAAAAATATAAAAAATTTTGAAGTGTGTAAGAATTTGAAAAGGGTTTGAATGACGCTATATGCGTATGAGATAACCATAAATTCTGTGAGATGATAGAAAGCAATTTATTGAACCAATAAATTAGATGTGATTGTCTTATATATGTTTTGTAGCCAAATTTCTGTTTATATGAGATGGTAGGCCATCTTATGACGTTCGAAATACCACCATGAACACATGTACTGGCGCTCTTAGACTTCTGATGTCTGACTGAGGGACATTCATTTAGTTTGAATTTAAGGTAATATGCAACACTCGATTCACTGCTGGCTGGTCCAAGGATTCTGCTACTTTCTTCTTGTTTTGTTCGAGTGGGTTCAACATTTAATAAATATATGCTTCGCGAGATTGAGCGCATACTCTGGCCGCGCTCTTTATCTGGGAGGTAATCTGTGGCGGGTGCATACAGTAAGCGAGCTGAGATGGCTTGTTCCATTGCATGCGCTGCCTTCTCGCTACATAGTCTGGCAAATTGCGTTATTCTACGTTTTGGATACGCGTTGAAACAAGAGCCAACCGCGACGTTCATTTCCCAGTATCCACGTTCTCCGTCATGCCAGCTTTATTTACGCTTGCATTTGCGGGCCTAACACTGTATTTGCTAATTAATTTAGTAAACGAATGTTTAGTGCGACTTAAGCAGGCAATAAAACCATGAGCTATACTTTCTTTAATTGTTTAATACCTTGCTGTCACAATAGAGCGCATCGACTTTTGGACGAAACTGTGATTTTATTTTTACAAATGCACCTATTTAGGTACGCACATTCACCCTCTTTACAGCTACATATGCTTCGGTGGCATTATATATATTCCAGGAGAGTGTATAATTTATCCCCCCCCCTTGTCAAAACATGATCAAAATAGTCCTGTGGTCTGTAATACATAATTTGCTATTCAGGCTGTAGTTATTTCGACAATTTTACATTCCTTTGCGCAATTAACGCAATAAGTCCTTATTTTCAAGCAATCTTTTCTGAGGACCATGTTCAGTTTTCCAAAAAGAAATTTTATTGTACAAACCCTACACAAAGAACGAGATCAGGAATGATACGTGGGCCCACTTTCCTGTGCAAGCGTAGCAACAGCTACGAAGCATAAATTTTCCCATTGAAGCACAAATAAGATGAGCCCCAGTTTCGCGATATGTACACTTGGAGTGAGATAAAAATTTCTGAAGATACAGGCAAAGTGGCTGATATATACCGTAAAATGAGTTCTAGCACTTCATCACGCAGTATATGCAATGAATGAAATACTCTCTTGTAATCCTCAGCGATACTAACATTACTGGTTTTCTGCAAATAATATTTTATTTCTTCCCCACGTTCGTACAAACTGCAAAAATTTGACGCCGTCTTCTCTGGGCACCACATTTGATGTTCTATACCGTACTAAATTAAATCGTAATCATCGGTACTGATGTTTCTACACCTTCACAAGAAACGTCTACTATACAAGTTGTATGAAGAATTGCAGTATAATTATTATTTCTGACATTATTTTTTTGTTTAATGTGTGTGTTGCTTAGTTTTTTTCTTTGTTCATTATTGTGAATCTATAAATTATACAAAGGTGTTCCTTCTACAGGATATCCTTTGTAAAAATGTTTGAATCAGTCACTCAATCAATCAATCTTAAATACTGCATGAGAAATTGATAAATGACCATCTGAACTTTCCGAAAAATCGCGGAAATTTTTAAACGTTTTCCGCAAGTACGTACCTGCTGTATGTGAGCGTTTTTTTAAATAATATTTTAAATATCTTAGCCTCATGAAACAAGAGTCGTAGAAGATGGTGCCGCCGTTGCGGTTGCCACTTTTTGAAGCCAGATTTTCCTCTAATGGGTTCAGTGGTAAAATCCATTACGACGTCCTGCGTTACTGTACTCTCAAGTATTGTAGTGGATAAGGAAATATATTTTGCATACATGATGAAGAAGAGCAGCACTTTTCAATGGTAGAATGGAGCACGACAGAATAAAGACATGAGCTGCGGATGTTTTACGTAAGTATCATTTGATCGCTGTTTGCATACGCCTAGCACCCTTTGGGAGAAGTAGTGAAACTGATGTAGAGATCCCAATACATCCACGCAGGTTTTTGAATATGGCAAGACTGCAGTTTTCATTGGGATGATGGCTGCATAGACAATTCAACGTGACGGATTGCCCTTCGAATAGAACATTCGTGTCACCTGAAAACATAAAAAACTAAGGAACGGTGCGGGGTCACATGCTACTGGTTATACTCTGTCAGTTTCACTTACGAAACCAAATCATTCCATGATTGATGGGTGCCGCAAAGCTATTCATAAATGAACAGCATTTCAACTATTTGTGCTATCGCTTTCTGTTTACACCGAACCCAGCCTGACTTGTAGTTTGTATCTTATGAAGGAAAAGCGCTAGGGCGCCCGCGCATTGTTTTTTCCGACACTTCGTGAACAAAAGCAAACCTTGCGCAACCATGTGAATGTGTGTACACCCAGGGAAATTTACATAAACTAATAGATTCTTGGGTTATCTAGCGAGAATATTTCCCAATTAGTATCCTAAGGGATATAATGAGGTCTAATCTCTCACGCTCGCAAAAGGAACACGTTGCTCAATACTACATATACATCAATATGCTGTTTCTTTCGCAAATGAACAGAGTAAGGAAAACGTACAGGTGTTGTCTGGCGCCTTCAAATCATGAAAGTCATCTGTACATATTCCAAATGGTTCATGCAGAAAGGACGAAATATTTCCGAAACCATACCCTGGATACACTTGTATCTTTTCTTCTCGAAATGCACTATTTTTTCTGATTAACTAGACAAATCACAAACACGTGATAATTCGTTCCCATAAACTGGCACGTCGGCTCGTCCCTCATTTGCAGAAATTTGTGTGGTCAGTGTCAATGGAAATGCGAGATGAGCACCCCTTCTGTTGTATTCCTCCTCAAAGTGGGTCATAAATAACAAAGGTGTTCCAGTTGACTTTTTCCTGCATTGCTCAACGTAGGCTTCTTGGGTCCCGCTTAAGGGCAACTCAGGTAATTCCTAGGGAAAGTTTGTGCGAGGAGACGAGTAAGTGGCCCTAGGGGTAGGTTAAATTTCACTGTCGCGACAAGGGACATAAATGTTTGATGAAGATTATACTTGAGATGTAAGGGTAGTAAATTATTCAGCAGTTACCACTCATTAATAGATATCGGCTATGCCAGGCGGAAGTATCTCCTTACGTACATTTCATAGAAAGGAAATGATATGCCAGGCTGATTGTTTGATTCGCTGATTTGATCTGTTCACTTGATTGACTTGTTCATTGATTGATTTGATTTAACTTGATTGATTGATTGATTGATTGATTGATTGATTGATTGATTGATTGATTGATTGATTGATTGATTGATTGATTGATTGATTGATTGATTGATTGATTGATTGATTGATTGATTGATTGATTGATTGATTGATTGATTTACTTTTTCGTATAGAAGGCGCCGGACTAAAACCACTTCCCGGGACCTGAGCAAGGAATTCACTGTATAATTCATTGAGTGAGTGACGAACTAAATAAACAACTCACAAAATTGTTTCGCGAAGATATGGTAAAGGTATGAGTGTGCCTTAGAAGGCGAAATTTATGCTTGCTGACCGTAATTCGCCAGCTATGTCGTTGTAAGTCATGAATAACAATAATTTTGTTACCAAGAATTGGCTGACTGGCTGGCTGACTGACTGACTGACTTTACTTTACTTACCTACTTACTTACTTACTTACTTACTTTACTTACTTACCTACTTACTTACTTTGCTTGCTTGCTTGCTTGCTTGCTTGCTTGCTTGCTTGCTTGCTTGCTTGCTTGCTTGCTTGCTTGCTTGCTTGCTTGCTTGCTTGCTTGGTTGCTTGCTTGCTTGCTCTACAGCCCGAAGGGACATCGTGGCTATGATAGCTGCCGTAGTGCCCAGAGGTCCCGTCTAATTCTGACAAACTTGGGCTATTCAATATTTCACTTGAATCTAAGTGCACTAGTACATTTCTCTATTCTACGAACTGAATCTACGGCGAATCTGAACCACAATCCCACGTTCAGCAACAGGGCTCTGACCACTGGGTCACCGCGGCTGGTGACCCGGAGGTCATCCGATACACTCGGTAGACTGAATCCTAGGCTTCACTTCGAAGTACACCTTCAGCACCCCTACCTCCACCTTTCCATCTCCGCAGAGCGTCAGGCTAGAGACAATACTTATTGAACGCCATTCTTAAAATATTTGGACCCGCCGTGGTTGCTCAGTGGCTATGGTGTTGGGCTGCTGAGCACGAGGTCGCGGGATCGAATCCCGGCCACGGCGGCCGCATTTCGATGGGGGCGAAATGCGGAAACACCCGTGTGCTTAGATTTAGGTGCACGTTAAAGAACCCCAGGTGGTCAAAATTTCCGGAGTCCCCTACTACGGCGTGCCTCATAATCAGAAAGTGGTTTTGGCACGTAAAACCCCAAATATTATTATTATATTAAAATATTTGGTGAAATTTATTTCTTCACAACGAGCAGAACCTTAACTCTGGTTTCACCGACACGGCGCTCGGGACGTCTGAAAATTCGCAGCAGCCGTTACTCAGCTTGCAGCCACGCGATTCCACGGTGCACACCATCCTAAACCACCCGAACTGTGGTCCCCAAGAGCGCAGCTATGAGCTTAGTGTCAACGTCAACACCTACCTCAAGCGCTGATACAGAATCTTCTCTCTCCCTTTTTTTTTGCTATGCAGAATCTTTATAAACCGGTTTTCAGCGTAGCGCACGCAGCGTTTCTTGCATCCGAGTTCCTATAGTAAGGAGCACATATTTGCCGCAAATATTGTGATCAAATGCTAACGAAAATTCCTTAACTTGTCATTTGAGCTTTGGGTTTAAGTGACAAACTTAAGAGGGACTAGCATTTATATGCAAACACGTTTCTATAAGTGGAAACATTGGTTGCGCTTTCTTGACAATCACATGTAAGAAGACAGGACAGGCGCAAACTAACAACCGAGGTTTATTCGAGAAAAAACACTTATATATCCCACCATGCCAGCGCAGTCGCTTCAGAGTATCAGCAGCACAACAGAAGAAAAAACTCAAAATCAGAAAAAATCAATGGCGTGGCTTACCTAAACATACTATCTAAGAAACGTGCCTCCCTATTGTACAGCATGACCGATGTGTCACTGATGCATGCTTGTCCCTTCTTTTTTATATAATATGATTCAAGAAGTTCTCGTGCTTTTTCATTATGGCACTTGCGCAGGATCTTAACTTGGTCGAACAGAGGCCTGCATTTGTGGTCTAAGCAATGTATGGGTAAATGACGTTGCTCCCGGTTTATAATTGATCTTTCGTGTTCTCAGATTCGCACGTTCAAACAACGGCCCGTCTGGCCTATGTAGGTTTTGCCGCATGTCAGGGGAATCTGATAAACAACGCCAACTTGGCAATCTAAATAGGTGTTCTTGTGTTTCATGCCGCAGCCACCTTGCTTCTTTCTGGCCTGATGTCTCCCAATGCGAGCGCAAAGGTGACTCAGCTTGCAGGGAGCCGAGAAAACGAGTGGGACCCCATGCTTGGTCGCTATCTTCTTCAAATTATGTGATGTTCTGTGAACATATGGAATTACAACTGGCTTTGAAGCTTTGTTGACAACATCAGAGTTTACTTTTTGGGGCGCTTTTAGCCTCTTTTTGAGCGTTTCAACCACTGCCAGCACAACCACATCAGGGAAGCCAGCCTCTTTCAGCCTGGAAATTTGCATGTCGAAGCTAGCCTGCATGGCATGCGTACATGACTTCTTCAAAGATTGCTCAATAATATGTTTAGCAATGGCCCTTTTGGTTATTTTAGAGTGAGCTGAATCATATGGTAATAGTTGTTTTTGTGTGCGAGGGCAGAAACAGCTACAAACGTGCTCTTTCCCAAAGGTAAGTTTGAGGTCAAGGAACTGCAGAGTGTTATTGACAGGGAGCTCATGTGTAAAGGTTAGACCTAAGGTATTGAAACGCTCGAAAAGAGGCTAAAAGCACCCCTAAAAGTAAACTCTGATGTTGTCAACAAAGCTTCAAAGCCTGTTGTAATTCCATATGTTCACAGAACATCACATACTTTCAAGAAGATAGCGACCAAGCATGGTGTCCCACTCGTTTTCTCGGCTCCCTGCAAGCTCAGTCACCTTTGCGCCCGCATTGGGAGACATCAGGCCAGAAAGAAGCAAGGTGGCTGCGGCATGAAACACAAGAACACCTATTTAGATTGCCAAGTTGGCGTTGTTTATCAGATTCTCCTGACATGCGGCAAAACCTACATAGGCCAGACGGGCCGTTGTTTGAACGTGCGAATCCGAGAACACGAAAGATCAATTATAAACCGGGAGCAACCTGATTTACCCATGCATTGCTTAGACCACAAATGCAGGCCTCTGCTCGACCAAGTTAAGACCCTGCGCAAGTGCCATAATCAAAAAGTACGAGAACTTCTTGAATCATATTATATAAAAAAGAAGGGACAAGCATGCATCAGTGACACATTGGTCATGCTGTACAATAGGGAGGCACGTTTCTTAGATAGTATGTTTAGGTAAGCCGCGCCATTGATTTTTTCTGATTTTGGGTTTTTTCTTCTGTTATGCTGCTGATACCCTGAAGCGCCTGCGCTGGCATGGTGGGATATACAAGTGTTTTTTCTCGAATAAACCTCGGTTGTTAGTTTGCGCCTGTCCTGTCTTCTTACATGTGATTGTCAAGAAAGCGCAACCAATGTTTCCACTTACAATGAACCAACTTGCCCAACAACGCATCCTGCTCAACTAAGTTTCTATAAGCTTGAAATCGAGCCTCATTCGATATAGCTATCATAGAATTGCAGTTCTCAGTCATCGAAACCGAATCCACCGGGAGCGCATGAAAGTCCCTCTTAACATCACACCAGACGGAAACGCCAGATCACGAGGTCACGAAACGCGCGACGAATTTTGAAACAACGTCGCGGCGAGTCGCGACAGATACCGATGTGGCAAGTTTTCTCGAGAAAACGCCGACACGCTATCATTCACAAGTCGTCACACACCTCATCAAGAAGCGCTTCTGAGAGGAGTAACCAAGAAACGCGGCCTGTTACGACATTGCCGAATTCGGTGCGATTTTCTCAGGATTTTATAAGGAAAATGACGGTGCAATGAAACGTGACTGGCTACACAATAAATTATCAGGTTTATGTGCCATAACCACGATCTAATTATGAGGCATGCCGCAACGGGGGGACTACGGAAATGTGCGCCACATGGGGTTCATTAACGTCCACGTAAGTCTAAGTACACCGGTGTTTTCGAAATTCGTTCCATCGAAATGCTGCCGCCGTTACCGGAATTCATTCCCTCGACCTCGTGCTCACAGCCTAACACCATAGTTGCAAAGCTACTACGATTCTAATAAAAAACCAAATGACCTTTTAAATTCCGCAACTCCTTTGCAAAAAGGCCACGCTCGGTACATCTACCGGCATTTTATAAAAAACAAGATATGTATAGTCTATAATGGAAACTTATCATTCGAAAGCAGGAAACTTACCGCGTGGCCTACAGTGGCGCTTTTGATAACGTTCAGTGTTTTCACTGACAGACACTTGAGCAAGCCAATTACGAAATGACTAATTACTATGCTAATGAAGCTGCACTGAAATACCATTTCATTGTTTTTTTAAGTATAACTGTACTCTGTATTACCGCAAATGAAGGTGAACAAGTTATAAATTACCTTTGCGGGCAAATGTGTTTGGCTGTTTATGCATTGTTAAGCGAACGTGAGCGTGACTATAGTGTGCGCTGACTCCTTTTCACCTCTGGGGAAGAAAGAAAAATTACCGACGATTACGATACTTCCTAGTGTGAAATCTGAGCTCAGCTCTTTGTGTTTTCACCAATTATTGGCTGGTGCGGACAATATGTCTGTTGCGGCACCTTACAAAACGGGGGAAGGGTTGCAAAAGAAGTAACACTCAAGCAAAAGATTAGCGCGCAGCCGAGTCGGCGATAATCGAAAATACGATATTCGGATCAAGCGCTTCGGCTTTCTACACGAGTCGTTGAAGGTTCCATAGTGATATCTGGTTCCCATCTGACAACAGCCAGCAGATAGAGCTATCGATAAGATACGGGAACCTTCTTGTACATGCAAATATGCAAATCAATATTATTTTGCGTATTGGGAAGGTAGGTAATACAACATCATGTCGTTCTTGGAAAGCTTCTTCCCCCGAGGTTCTGAAGGTTGGAAGCGGCTATATTCGTTGAGTTCCTTTCATCACGCTTGTACTGATGTACCGTTTGAAACGATCACACTAGTCTGTGATAGTTAACTCTGTATTAAGTACAAGCGCCTTCCTAATTATACCAAAATAAATATTCCTGCTGTAGATATATATGTCTTCGTTTGTCTCTTTGGTTTCACATTCCATTATTACTGTTCGTGTGCGAAGAAATCAATATTTCATTTGATATTTGATGGCGTACTTCTAGTATTTAGATAACATATAACAGCGTGCATTTTTTTGTTACCATCAGATTCGAAATGCACAACCACAGCACGATTTCAAAGGACAGAATTGACGTACCTGTCCTAGCATAAGAATGTCCTTAGTCTACATATTAACTCTTACATTCAGTGTAATGCGCTTGGCCGCATGCTGTTAAGACGGTGATTACAATAGCCGGAGCTGTATACAGGCCTAAATACTAAATTTTAGCTTTGATCTAATTGAAAGCCACCATTACCTACTGATTGGTTCAAAAGCCGTGAGCAACGAAAGCGATTTGTTCAGTCCTGCGTGCCCGAACTCAGCCGTTTCGATACTTATATCGACTGCGTAAAAAAAAAGTTGTAGGAATGCGATAGCAACATGTTAGGATATTACACGAAGCAAGGTTTGCAACTTTAGTTGCACTATGTGCTTCAGTAAACATATGCTCGGAAAGTAAACACGTATGAATTGAAGTGCGCAGAGGCACATGATCAGAAAGAACTAGATAAACGCGAACCACATGGGCTAGAAATAAAGGGTCTTGTCGGCGTTGTAGCCTTTTGTTAGCGTCGTCGTCCTGTACAGCAGCATGGCCACGGCAGGCATGAAGTCCTTTTTTGCGATTTTGAACGACAGTGTTCTTTTCGGCAGCATTGGCCTCATGTATCCGCAGAGTCACGTCCTGGGACTTCCGGCGTTGAGCTCCAGCAAGCACCGCACATGCAACAGCATGTTGCTCCTGCGTGCGAACGACATGGAGAGAGTTCATGGCACATGTGTGGGCACTCCGTGCTACAGACCGATTAGCGTTTCACAGGAGCTTCTCGGCTGGCGTTTTGACTATTAGCACGTGAGGGTATGTTTGCGCGATGTGAGAGACACGGTTCTTCCCTGCAGAAATGCCCCACCGACTGGCGCTACTATCGCTCTAAGAAAAGTTTACACCCATTGGGATGTATATTAGCTACACAACAATAATCGCCATCTGTCTTGCCCTCATTTCCGTTCTTGAAAACGCTTCGCTCGTTACTTTCCTGTGGAGAATGCTCCGTCATGCTGATAACGCGCATGCCGTTCGTGAATTGTAAGTACCGGGCTCGCTGCGTTGAAGAAAGGAAATGCGTGCAAGGCAGATGATGATTATTGTTGCGTGGCAAATATACACCCCACAGGGTGCACCTGTTTTTAGAGTGTATTGCTACTAAACTCTAAGAAAAGTTTACACCCTTTTAGTCGTACCTTGCCACACAACCATAAACATCATCTGTCATGTCCGCATTTCCTTTCTTTAACGCTGCGAGCCCGGTACTTTCCAGTAGCGAACGGCATGCATGTTATCAGCATGACATAGCATTGCCGACAGGAAAGTAGCTGGCGTGGCGTTTTCAAGAAAGGAAACGCAAGCAAGCCAGATGATAAGTATTGTTGTGTGGCGCATGTACACCCCAAAGGGTGTAAACATTTTTCAGAGTGTACGTGTGGGAAAACGATGGCACAAGCTACGGGCGTCTCTTTGGGTGTACATCAGTTCATTACAGCAAGCAACGCCTGCGATCTTAGAGCACAGCTACTTCTGTGCACAAGTCTGTGCGATTGGATGGTGTACCACCTGGAATTTAAACTCTGACTCAAAGGGAAAGCGTACAGTAAGCGTGACCAATGGTGTTCAGGACATTCAGGTCTTGAAGATTAGTGCTAAACCCCGCATCAAACATGGTGAAAAAGCACAGTCCGCGGATAGTATGCGGCGCTGTGACCATTTCGGCCACATTTTGCGGACTTCCGAGAAGCGTGGAGCTCGCAAGCGAAGTGCGAAGTAACATATTTCTCAAACGCTCTCTTTTCAACAGAAGCCTGCTCCTCATTGTTTTCTGCACGCTTTATTTCTTCACACAGCAGATTCTCATACTCGGTTGCTATTGTCCAATAGCGGACATCAATCAAGAAGGGTGTTTGGATCAGTGCGCTTCTTCCTGCTGTTACTGTGTGTATTTATTGACGCAATTTAATAAACAAGCTGAAGTAAGCGAAAATCTGCATTCGAATTACGTACTCACAGAAGAAGCCGACTATCATCTGGTCGCACACGACCGCGGCCGCTCGCGCAAGAATCAAAGGTTGCCACCCCCCCCCCCCCTGCTTACCAGTGTCATAGGCATCGGATCTTGCTAATTTGAACACACCACTGGCCTCGTACCACGCGAAACTTAAGGAGCGACCACACGCACCCTTGCCTCGCTACTGGCCTCTCCACGATGTGACTACTATCCGCGGGTCAAGCTGGTGCAGGATAAAGCCAGTCCGCCCTACTTACCATGGCCAGCCCGGAGAACGCGGGCGCACACTCAGGCCTTGTCGTGCGCAAAGCAAATGCTACGCTTACGCAATACAATTGCATGCAGCAGTGATCTGCTACGTAGGGTGGATGCCGCGACTGCCGCAACGGGTCCGCAGGCTAAGCGCACCGAGGCTCGCTGAGGACAACTGCGTTTCGCTCACGGTAGGCACCAAAACGAGTAGTGGTGTCAACGCGGGCATCCAAAATCAAATTTGAACTGTGCGCCACGGTGACGTTAAGTAGGCGGAGCGTTGTGGGCACGGCCCTACGCCGTAGCCTTCGCAATGCGTTATCAAGTAAGCGGGAGCGCCGTGGAGGGATGTTTGATTGCTGATAACTCCCGTTATGCTGAACCCATTGAAGCACGTTTTGCGGCAGGGTATTTATGAAATAGTCTATCTTAACTTAAAATGCGTTTCTCGACTTCGATAATACGCGGTTCGTAGCTCAGTTAACGCTAAAAAAAATCTGTAATTTTATGTGGAATCATCGAGGACGGCGAAAGATAGCATGGAGTGTTCATATAATTCATATTGCGGTATAATGCGCCTAGCACCTCAACGCGCTGGCTTCCACGTGCGAAATGCTTAACGACATTCTATTACCCCTGTTGGGGCATGCGCCCATCGTTTAATAGCTATAGCAGCAGGATTGTGTGCCTAGGGGCCCTCTGTTCGAATCCCGCAGCCAGCGGGCAATTTCCTTTGCTTATTACCCCCCCCCAACACACACACGTACACATATATATATATATATATATAAATATCTATATAGATGTATATATATATATATATATATATATATATATATATATATATATATATATATATATATATATATATATATATATGGTTGGTTAACTATCAGGCACACACGTTCGAAGATATGCAAATGCCACGTAGATGGTCCGAATGAGACAATTTTTGTTGGCGTCGCTTGGAGGTACACAGATTCATTTTTGCATTCCGCCTAAATATATAAATAATCCCGTATTATAAACACACCAAAAGTGTCAATGAGAAAATTGGAGAGCAAAATTTAAAACTCCGGATACAGTATTGTGTTGCTCAATAGTTTCTACATTATTGTTTTTTTCTGAGCGTGAAAGTAGCCCGCGAACGCACGCAAAATTTGCCGCACGACTCGCCCCTCGAGGAACTTTGTGCTCATTCGCGGGCTCCTCTCATGCGCGCAAAAACACTTTTATGTGTTGCGCGAGTTGAGCAAAGGAAAGCTTCGCAGAAAGTGTTTCATGTCGCTCTACAATTTTCTCATTGACCCTTTTCATCGAGTTATAGCAATGAGAAATTGATTAAGTAAGACTAATTATGTGATTAGGCGCAATGCAAAACGCAATCCTAGCATCTCCAGGCGACGCTAAACAATACTACATTGGTTTCGTTCAGCGACGTGGCATTTGTGTATCTTTATATTTTGGTACATGGTGGTTGGGACACCCTGTATATTTAGAACATCACGGTGGCTGTAGTGGTGCCTGTAGCACATATGAGCACCTACATTTAGGGTGTGCATTTTTCAAGATAATACCAAGAGGCTAAAAACATACATTATACGCAAAAGTAGCGCTAATTGTTGATAAATTCTTCATCTTTAAAGAAATGTGATTGTGGTGTAACGGTACAACACCCGCTTTAAAGCCGTAAAAAAAATAATAAGCCTTTATTATTTTTTGTCCTGAGGCGCCGAAAGTGATGAAACCACCGGTTTTTATTTAGAAATAAGCATTATACTACAAGGATACCTGCATATCAAGCTCTTGTCTGCCTATAGCTCCCAACAACACCATCTTATTTGGATTCGAAGTTAAGCAGGATTAGGGGTCTTCTGTCATTTTCCCTGTCATCTTGCAGAATGATGTCGATGATATTATTCACGCTATATATGAGTACTTTTAACATAGTCGAAGATAGTACAAGGCAGTCGTAGATAGTACAATAAATTATATTCTCACGGATATTTTTCGCAAACTGTAGTTTTTGTCTCTTTGTATAACTGACTCGTCGAAATGAGAATGACAAATGGATGAATAGACAACACTGCGCAGTGACGCATCGTGAATTAATGGCTTTACTAGCACAATGAAAGATAAGCTATAAAATTGAACATATTAGTAACAGGCGTGGAATAATTCTATAAGATGGAGCCATTTTCTGCTATTTCGTGGCCGGAAGCATTGAACAAATAGATGAGCATCACAACATAGCCAGCATATCTGGTGGGCCCATGGATTGAGTTCAGAAATTTCTGCATACAAATTGCTTAGAAACCTCTAGTTCTTGGTCATGGCGGCGGCTACGAGACATAGGTCCCGTGGCAGAGTGGGCACCCCTGGTCACTGAAATGCGGCGCTGAAACCGGGAAGTGCGTGCATCATCATTGAGGTCGTGCTCAACACATCGGTAGAAGCCATGAGGCCGCACATGTTGCGCGAGTAAAAGAGGTCGTAGAATACCTGCGCAGGCCGCACTGTCCACGTACGCCAGTGTATGACGACGCCGTCCCACCAATCGAGTTAGGCCACCCGATGCACTACGTGCACCGAAAGCCACGGGTAACTGATCATCCGATCTTGTGAATGCGCTGAGTCGACGGATCGACGATGGCACAGCAACCAGTTCTTTACCAGTCGGTTACCTCGGTCATTCTTGCGCCAGACCAAGTAGTACAGCAACTCGAACAAGTGGTCAGCTATGGTCACGCCCGTGGTCAACGCGTCAAGTAGCCTCCGCTCCTTCTCGTCTAGGCACTAGCTCTTGAGCAACGAGTAGAAAGTGGGCAGACACACGACGTTGCTGCTGGAGATTATAACTAGGTCAGCGTACGCCTCCCAGCGGATAGTATTCAGTCCGGAGAAACAACGTACGCTGTCCACTGAAGCCTATAGTCTATAGAATGCCTATAGGCAAATGTCTATAGATAGTCTATAGAAATTCTATAGACTTCAGTCTACAAGAACAGAACTTTATAATTCTATACACTTTTTTCTATGACATTCTGCAGACATTTGTCAACAAACATGAATTTTCATTAATCTATAGGCAGTCTATCAACACAGACATTTTATATAAAAGTCTACAAAGAGTGTATAAGGCCATAAGTCCATAGCTATCTGCTATCTACAAGTTAGCTTACATTATTGTTTACATGTGGTAGCATTTTGAATGTACCTATGTATGTGCACCTCTTGCTTTTCATCTGCACTTATGCATTAACGTTAGTAGATTAATAATACTCCTGAACCAGCTTTACTTTCATATATGTTGCTTAAACAGAAAGAACTGAGTGCTGAATCATGCAGTGCAAAAAGAAAACAAATGCACCGGCAATGAATTAACTGTTTTATTGCACGATATAATAGATGAATTTCTTAAAATACATGTCTTATGCTAGTATGGAAAGAGACTAAATGTTTACACTACTTCCCCTTGGCAAGCATGGTCATCAGGCTGGCCTTGACCTTTGTGTCATTAGACCCAAAGGTGGTGCAGGTGTGTGCTGCGTATAAGTAAATGCAGCATTATGAGATAAAAATAACAAGGACGTATTCTTTGTACGTTCATTAAGCAGCTTAATGTATTTGCTCAAACCATATAAGTCAATACTTCATGCAGTTTACCTATGACTAATGGCTACTTGTCAATACAAATCAGTACCACTAAACAATGTTTTATTTTATGGTATGGTGAACAATTAAACAGTCACAAGTGCTCCTCATGCCAGCAAAAGTATGTTCCCTTTTATGACAAGTTCATATATGATGCAACAATGTACTTATCCCAAGTGATCTTTATATTTATTACTGAAACGTTAACCAGTTGGAGTGTCTGTACATTTTTTGGCTGGTAGTTATGTATGCCCGTGCAGAGGGATATGCTCAGAAGACGTGACTGGAATATTCACAGTATCATGCCAAAGATTGTAATTTATTTTGCTTAATACACATTTAAATGTATTTCTCCTACTCTTAAATGAATGGGTCATTGGCTATAACTTCAACAGAAGGCAGATGGATTGATTGTAATGATACGGCCACTTAGTTTCCTACAGGTAATGAGGCCTCTAGGGCATGCTAACAGGTGTCCAAGTTAGGTATACCACATGAGCACCCGAAAGACCACGCGAACACTTTGTGTCATGGCACGACAGACATGGGCCTCCTAGGAAACAGAACTGATACTATAGTTCGAATGAATTCTATCACAGTAAATCATTTAGGGTGCTTTCAAAGATGAAACATTTTTCTAGGGTTTCAAGGTTCAGGACTTTAGCTAACGCAAAAAATGATAAATTCAGTAAGAAAAGCCATGTCAGTACGGTTGACTTTCATATTTTTTTCAATAAATGGGCAAATTTCCCTGAACTTCTTGTGAGGTGAAAATTTTTAGAAATATATTTACCAGAGAGATTCTCTGAAAATATTGCATCACATATAAGAAGACAGCATACCTATGTGGTCAATTTAAAATTTCCCGATATTTTTCCAAGCCTTTCCTGGCTGTTTTCATGAAAGTTTTCTGACAATTTATGACGCCCGCATCTTAAGTGCAATAAAAAATATTGTGGTTTAATGCTTTCCAAGTACTGCCAGTCGATAATATTTAGATAAAACGAATAACACGTCAGTCACTTGACATGCAGTATTAGATCCAACTGACTTGAATCCCTTGTTTAATAAAGCTGACAAGGGCTCGGGCAAGTTCGTAATTGATGACTACATGAGTACAGAACGGTAGACAAGGACACAGAGACACACACGTAAAGCAAATGCAACAGGGTGAGGGAAAACTATTCAATGAGTTATTTTTACGGTTCTATAGTAGTTTTCTGTATAATTTGCTCTCATCACTTTTGCCTCTAGTTAACTATGTTTGCCTCTGGCTACAGACTACATGGCAATATGAATTAGTACCATTATGACGTTTCGTTATATTAGAGTACGATAAGCAGTTAGACAACCGTAATGGTCGCCGGTGCCAGAAACGGTACGTTTCGTCTCAAGACAGGTTTATGTGACACACAGTGGACTTATAAATATAAAAAATGCGAGAATCCCAGACGATTCCTATAATACTAATTGTTCGGAATCAGGGAGTGTTCCCTGATTCCGAACAGTAAGAACAGCGCTAACAGGACGCAAAGAGCGCTGACTAACAACAGACTGTCTTTATTATTTATGTCAGCGGATATATACTCTACCGCTATCTCAAAGCACAGAATCAACATAATTCAGTATTCGCAGCGGCATTTAATTGCAATCAATGCAATAGGAAGGCGACCTCCTTCAGAAGGAGAGAAACGGAGGGAATGCTTACACATGCTTTGCCGCTATTACGAATGTGGAAAGCTTCGGGAGGAATACGTGGGCGGTCACCTCAGTAGTTTGACAAATAGGTGGCATCTTCAAAAGACGGCTTGCAGCTGCATTCATTGCAATGCAGTGATAGTTGACTTCTCTAGCTTGTTTTTTAACTTTGTTTGAGTGTTCGCGCATGCGGACATTCATACACCGTCACGTTTGACGGATATTATAACGCTTCCGCCCTGATCCTTCGGCTGCA
Organism: Dermacentor albipictus; assembly: GCF_038994185.2. Lineage (NCBI taxonomy): Eukaryota > Metazoa > Arthropoda > Arachnida > Ixodida > Ixodidae > Dermacentor > Dermacentor albipictus. The sequence goes on along the minus strand of NC_091829.1, from coordinate 90,037,451 downwards.
AACTCTTTTAGTGCGGCAACAGCTTTACTCTGAAGTAAACAGCACCACCTTATTTTCCGTTGCCTGCTTCTTCATCAAACAATTTTGTTGACGTGCAACGGTAAACTGGATAAGAACACAGCGGCTATAGGGCATTTTGTAGGGTGAGGGGTGTACTAAATAAACCTAATATTTTAATCTTGTAATTTGAAGAAACAAAGAAATGTGCATTATATTATTGAAACTAATGTATATAGATACAAATAGCTCTGAATAGACCTTTATCAATAGCACTTCGACATATGCAGGACGCTTACGACAACATACACAGGGAATTGGTATTGGATAGCCGCAAGCACGAGGCCATTGAAGACGACATCGCTGAGCTGTTGAGGTAGACATAATAAAAAACACATTAGAAATTGTATAACAAAGCTAGAAATGGAAAGAATAAGTCGAAATTTACACAGGCTGATTGAGGTACGACTTATGCCTCCATTGTTATTGACGTTTTACGTTAAAGGCATAGACTGACTACTAGAAAACAATGAATTAAGTGTCGATTTATCTTGCATCCGTGATGAGCAAAAGGTGCAAAAGGAGGTCCCTGGGTTGGTGTTTTGCGGACATGATGCCATTTGCGAACAATGCTAGAAACTTACAGATTAACGAATTCAGGTTGCAATGCAACGGGTCATCTAGACCTTACAGTTAGCACAGCGAAATCGAGAATTTTCATTTTTATTGATGATGTAAGTAATTTTATGGCATTCATTCAAGAGGAAATCGTACCCTCAGTGAAGAAATAATAATAAAAAATCTAACGACACGTAAGCACTTAGGAGTTGTGAATGCGGAAGCATCAAGGTCCAATTGAACAGCGCTGAGAAGACTTTCATGTTATGATCTCCTCGTGGGAAAGTTAGCGTGTTGAGACTCTGTCTGTTTTGATTTTGCCTTACAGATGCGCAGTCAGAAAACAGGTGACATTTTACCCGAAGCCTACGGATAGCCAGGCATACTTAGACTATAACAGTCATCACTCGCGAGACTGGAAGTAATTTCTGTCGGAGAAGGAAATCAAATAAGAAGAATCTGACTTGAATACAACCATTATATCCACCACCTAAATGACGTTAAAGCTACGCTAGCAGACAAACTATCCACAAGCCCTACTCGACAAAACTTATGACGTCGTGTCAACAATAGCGAGGCAGTCGAAATTACGTACCAAACAGTCTACACCACAATCTGGCAGAACACCAGCTTTTATAACAAAATATTCGAATGCACTTCCATAGATATACAACACCCTACGAAGCCTTGAAGAAATGCACTTGTCGAAACGTTGGCTCCAGCTTTCACCTTGTTCTGGTTTTGGTCATCATTCTACGAAGATACCATTCGGTATTATCAAGTAAAGAACGTCTGATAAAAGCGTCTCCCGTAATATCAAGGGTGGCCAATTGCCCCATCAGAAACATTTAAGACAAGCTAGTGCACGCAAACGTCTTTCAACATCATTCCTCCGTAATTAAAACATGTTGTGGCCCCTGGCGAAAAACCTGAAGGCGCCTTCAAAGTGACATTAAATATAAAAGCACCACAAATAGTTATACACACGAAGTGAAAACTAGTTTGCACTATTTCCGATGTGATTTATATGTTTCAATATTCCTTCCGTAAGAAAAAACAAATATATCGGTGAAATAGGACACTCAATGAACGTCAAATTTAACGGACTTCGCGTGGACACAAATAAAAAGCTCAGTAGTGCAACTTCCTAGCTGGACAGCTACTGCAGTGGTTATCACACTAGGAAGTCTGAAACTTTTGGCCTCAGATTTATTATAATCAACTGCAGAGGAAAAGCTCCTCATGGCACGCATGAATTCGTATCGACAACTACAAGCACTCTGCCATGTTTCTACTGTGCACAGACGCACATGCGCAGACGATGGGATTTGATTCAAAGGAAATACAGAGCCTCCGTCACTATGGTGGCGCCAAATTGTTCGAATCGAAGCTGAAGAGTACATGCAATGGCCAGCGACTTTTGCCTAGATTGCATGGCGCGAACCTGCAGCTGCCAACTTTGGATAACCTCCATCGGCCCTCGGATGTAAGAAAGGTTACAGAACCCAGACCAACACCCACAAACAACAAAGGCGGAAGGAATCACACCGACAACAAAGAGAACTATAGAGGCGCGTGGAAATCTCCAAGGAACAAAACTGTGCACTGACGCTGCCTTAAAGTACGCTGAAGTCTCCCGCAAAATGTATGGTGCTACCACATATTCACAGAAAAAGGACAAGCACACGCTGTGAGCCACAGCGGTTCTGTTCACTGGACTGCCAGCATGCTTAAACTGCAAGCCATCGAAGAAGCAATTCAAATCTGTGAAGTGCGTACAAAGAAAGCCATGGCTCATATCTACACTGACAGTCAAGAGGCAACTGAGCTATACCGATCCCACACGGCTACCATAGCGCACCGCATAAAACAAGCTTGATGCATCAAGCTTGTCACCACAGGAATAACCAACGCCTATGCTTTCTCAAACAGTGGACACCAGACCTTGCTGATGAAGCAGCACACTGACACGGACACAGCGAAGACAAACACTGTGTCCGTGTCAGTGCCTGAGAAACACTGTGACACGGACACTGACAGTGTCCGTGTCAGTACGCTGCTTCACCCGCAAGGTATGATGATCACTCACCAACTTGCCCAACTTTCCACTTTAGTGGACACCAGAGATCAGCGTGATAAAAGCGGGGAACTAGGCTGCCCATGAGGATGCATGCAAGAAAATTATAGAGGACCGCTGTCGGAGCCGTGAAGTGAGCCCACCATCGCTGCAACACACCAATAGCTTCCCGTTATCCGTCATTGTGCCAGACCACCGATCGCCTCACTGAACGAGAGTAAGCCTCTACTACCGGAGTCCCCTCCTTAGCATCTTTCCTTGCATTTGCGCTCGCCTTGCCAGAGTAGCCCATGATCTCTTTCCCAATGCAAGACATAAAGCTTCCATTCCACCGGATGTTCCGAGCAAGTCGTGCGGAACAAAAGTGGGATGGCCCCACAGCCTTGTAATCAACGTCAACATGAAACAACTGACCTGCTGCTGTGCTGCTACAGCCAGAGTCAGCGACAAGCAAACCCCACCTCTAAGTGTTTTGCCGTACGATGACTGTGACGCAACGCAAAGAGACGCCACCAGAAGAATTAATGCTGTACTCTCCTTGGCTAAGCAGGCGGACGTCCTTCCTTTTAGCTTATCGTTTACCCATATCTTCGGCCGCTGGCCATCATTCTAATAAATGTTTCAATCAATTATTGATTCAATCACTCAATTGTAAATATGACTTGAACATTATATAAATGGCCCTCCAATCATTCCAACATATGGAGGTAATTCTTACACGTATTTAAACGTAAGTGCTACTTGTAAATGATTGTTATTGAATAATATTTGCATTATTTTTAGCATCACGAAATTGAGTCGTAGAAACATGGCGGGGTTCTTGCTGTGGCCAAGCGTTTCAGGAACGCTTTTCGTTTAATGGATTTAGCGTTAAAACAATGAAGACGTCATACATCATCATCATCATCATCATCATCAGCCTGGTTACGCCCACTGCGGGGCAAAGGCCTCTCCCATACTTCTCCAACAGTCCCGGTCATGTACTAATAGTGGCCATGCCGTCCCTGCAAACTTCTTTATCTCATCCGCCCACCTAACTCATACATGCCTGCTTTATCTAGCTACGAATTTGATGAGGAAGAACCTTTTGTAAAAAAAATGACTAATTTTTATTAGCAAAAAAAGGAACATTTCGGAATAAATATATTAGTTGCGGATATTTTACCTTTGTTTTATTCGATTGCCGTTCACATATACAAAGCACCCTTTGAAAAAGTAACGAGAATATACGTAAAGAGGCCAGCGCACCATTGCAGGTCTTCTCGCATAGGAATAGTGCAGTTTTCATTATAACTCCGGCTCCATTCCGCCCGAACTCTTCTCCATTGCTTTTGAAGACATCTATATAAATTTAGGAGACAATGTACTCCCGAGAAAAGCAAAGCATTCCATTAAATGGATGCGAACATGGTTAATCCACGGTAGGTATGCTCTTTGTTTCCCGTGAAGACATGTATATAAATTTGCGAAACAATGCACTGCTTACAAAAGCAAAGCATTCCATTACAGATGGGTGCGGCAAAGGTAAAAGACGTGAACCACTATACTATGGCTGTCTCCAAGCACCTTTCCCGGTCTTATCTTTTGTTTGTTGCGTATGAAGGTAAACCCTTAGGGCACTCCAGCACAATACTTTTTGCGACACTTGGTGTGCGAAGGGAAGACGAAGTGCCTCTCAGGCAGAACGCGGAGTCTTTCACGTCTACTTATTTTGTGAATTTCTTAGACTTTGCTAGTGGACTGCTATTTCCTCCTTGACTGCGATGGAGATGGAGTCTCACGCGCGTCCACCGGACTCGGCAGTGCCCGCGGCGGCTGCCTCCACGAAGCGCAACGGCACCGAGAGCGACACTGACAAAGACGACACCATGCAGTACTATGTCAGCGGTGAAGATTCTTGTGACGAAGCCTTCGAGCTGGTGCGAAGTCGTAAAGCAAAACGAATGTTTCTCAGCGCATCCTCGAATTCGAGTGAGTCCACCGTAAGATCTTCGCGCAATACCGAGGAGCTCACCATCCTGTTCACGCCAGTTCTCGCTACTGACAACCTGAGACGCCTCAACAGGCAAGCCGTGTCTTCACATCTAGAGGCACTGGTTCCGAATGAAATCAAAGACATCAGAGTGAATACCCGTAAGAACGTCCTAGTGATTGACGTAGAACACACGGCTGCGTTGGATTCTTTGCGCAATGTCACGGAACTTGACGGGATGAAAGTCCGCCCTCATATTCCGCTGGGCAAACACATCAGTAGTGGCGTAATTTACGATGTTGATGAGACCATTGTCGACTCCGATCTGTCAATCTTAATCAAGCCACCTACGGATAACATCATCACAAACGCGTTTCGTCTCGGCACGTCACGGTGTGTCAAAATCATATTTAAAGGCGAATCCCTACCTTCGCATGTAAAAGTGGGCCACTTCCGACACGCAGTTCGCCCCTTCATACCAAAACCGCTACAATGCTGGAAGTGCATGAAGTTTGGGCATGTGAGTAGTGTGTGCAAGAACACTACCGTCTGTTCTCGCTGCACTGGGCCCCACACCACTAACACGTGCGAAGCCAGTGTGCTGAAGTGCACAAACAGCAGCGGCCCTCACGATGCCTCATCGAAGGAATGCCCTTTAATTCATAAGGAAATGGCAATATTAAGGAAAATGGTTAGAGACCACTCGTCTCACCGAGAAGCAGCAATTTCTATTAGGCGGCGACGATCGCGCCGCCGACGTCGATCACGAACCTCCAAAGCCTCTGCAGAGCGCCAGCCACGTACACTGCCACCCACTCTTTCGCCCAAGCCAATTGCAGTCACATCAAAGGACAAAGATGCAACGAACAGCCCTGCTGCCGACGCGTGGCCTGCACTCCCGAGGCTACATGCTCCTACTGAGCGAAACCAGACTTCTACAGCAAGGGACACTTCGACTGTTCCTGGTAAACTGACGGACGAAGATCAACAAATTGTTGTCATGATCAGCTCTCTGGTGAGTGCTATTCGTGTTCTTCTGGACAAAATACAGACACCAACAGCTCGAAGTGCGTTGCAAGTGCTGGATGCCATCAATCCGGTTCTAGCGAGCCTTCAGAAGTCCAGTGCTTGAGAACTTCTACAGCAGAACCATGGCTCATCGACAGCAACAGCGATCATTCCGGGATGATGTCAGAAGTGCCTTCATATTCCAATGGAATGCGAGAGGCCTAAGGTCACGTATTTCGGATTTTCGACAGTTCGTGTTTGACTACCATTTTCCTATACTGATGATCTGTGAGCCTAACTTATCAGCTTCCACAAGACTATCTGGGCATGAACCTTTTGTGTCAAGAACGTGTGTCCATAGTAGTAAGGTTCTGGTGTACATTCGCAAGGACCTCACGTATTTTTCGCAACCCGTAGCGCCACACGACGGTAATCAATACCGCTGTGTTAATGTGAAAAAGAAGAGGCTGTCTTCTACTATTATTGGCGTCTACCTATCCCCAACAAGTCAGTTTGGCAGCAAGAGACTAGAAGATATTATGGCTGCTACACCCGGTCCTTGGATAATAACAGGGGACCTCAACGCTCACCACCATATATGGGGAAGCCCCAGAATAAATTCGAGGGGCAGGTCACTAATATCCTTTGCATCAGGCCACAACCTGTGTCTTCTAAATGAAGGAAGTCCGACATTTCTGCGAGGAACAACGTAGAGCAGCTGCCTTGACTTGACTTTGGTTTTACGTTGCCTGACTTCGAGCGTGCAGTGGTTCACTGATATTGAAACACATAGCAGTGATCATATTCCGACATATGTGAGAATCGATGGACTAGACGCCGCATTACCAGATGTATCTCGCCAAATCGACTGGTCAGTCTTTCAAGATCGAGTAGAAGACACCTGCAATAAACATATCGCACGCAGATTAGAAGACGTAATTGCAGACGCAATGCAAGATTGCACACGTTGCTTCACACATTCGAAAAAGCGTACAGAGAATGACATTGAATTGGAAAGGCTTCGTACAATACGACGCCGTGCTGAAAGGAGGCACAGGCGCACAAAGTCAATTCTTGACCTCAGAGAAGCTCGGCGCATGCATAAGAAGATAAGACACCGAATGGATAAGCTAGCGAATCAAAGATGGAAATGCTTTTGCGAGTCACTAGACCCCCGCAAGCCATTGTCCCGTGTGTGGCGTACCCTACGGAGTCTTTGCTCAAGACCCCAGCAACGACACCCTTTTAACGCCCTTGCTCTCTATCAAAACCGCCGCGAGATCGACGTTGCAGAGGAATTTTGCGCGAAAATCGCCGGCAGCACAGTTTCAGTCCCTGCCATTGTTTTAAGCGACATCCCCGGTCCACGAGATACCAGTATGGAGGCTCCATTCTCTATGGAAGAGTTAGAAGCTGCTATAGCGCTCTGTAGGCGTTCGTCTTCACCAGGGCCCGATGGCATAACATATACTGCTTTGCGCCACCTAGGCCTAGAAGCACGAAGAGAACTCCTCAGCCTTTTTACTAATTCATGGAAAGATGGTGTCGTCCCACAGGAATGGAAACGCAGCCGCCTGGTACCTGTACTGAAAGCAGGAAAGTCGCCGCTCGAACTGGCATCGTATGGGCCTATAGCACTTGCTAGTTGCGTCGGGAAACTCATGGAACGCATGATCCTCATGCGTCTCGAATGGTACCTAGAACACCACAAGATTTACCCTGATTCTATGGCGGGATTTCGACGAGGCCGTTCATTGATTGACAGTGTCATCGATTTAGTGTCATCTGTAGAACAGCAAACATCATGGAAACGATTATCAGTAGCGCTCTTTCTGGACGTGAAATGCGCTTACGACAACGTTTCTCATCAACCCATTCTAGACGCACTTTTGACAATTGAATTAGGAGGGCGAGTATATCGATGGATCAGAAACTACTTGACACAAAGGTCCTTGTTCGTACGTACGGAAGATGGTCCGACTACCGACCACTACATATGCCGAGGAGTTCCCCAAGGTTGGGGTCCTAAGCCCTATTCTTTTCAACCTCGCGCTTCTTGGGCTGGCCGAATCCCTACCGGAAACAGTGAGTGTCTCCATCTACGCCGACGACATCTGCATCTGGTCATCAGCGGTCACTCGTCTGCAGTTTCGGGCAAGGCTGCAGAAAGCAGCAACACAGGCATCTCACTATCTTCAGACACAAGGCCTTACCATATCAACAGAAAAATGTGCTTTAGTCGCTTTTACACGAAAACCAATGTCTCGTTATCCAGTATGCATTAATGGCCAGCCTATCTCCTACAAGAGAAATCATCGGTTTTTGGGTGTCATTGTGGACCGGGACCTCTCTTGGAGCCCTCATGTTGCCCAATTGAAGAAGCTCACATCTATCGTTCATGTATTCAAATTTATCACCGGGAAAACATCGGGATCATCAGTGGGCTCCATGCTAGAGTTATATCGAGCACTTTTTATCGGATTGCTACGTTATAGTTCTCCCGTGCTTGCTAAAACATGCAAGTCAAATCTTCGAGAACTACAGAGCGTGCAAGCACAGGCACTACGCGTTTGCCTAGGACTTCCGCGGAGCGCCTCAACAGCAAGAACCATTATAATGGCTCGAGACCATCCGATCACAACTTACATTAGCACCGACACGCTTAGGGCCCATGTTCGTCATGTTTCACGCATGCAATCAAGCTCTCTTGCCTGCCTGCCAGAACGACGACCACAGGCGTGGCGTCTTTCTCCAACGAGGTCAGCGTCCATCGTGCCTGTCTACCATCGGGCTTCACACCCTTAGCACGTTCAACCTCAGCTTCGTGGTGTTCAGAACAACCTCAAGTGCGTCTCACAGTTCCAGGGATAAGAAAGAAGACCGACCTGCCTACCTTGGCCCTGAAGCAAGCAGCTCTGGATTGTTTGAACACTTTCTACTTTGACCGAGTTCACATATATACGGATGGCTCTTCCACTCAGACCAACTCCACCGGCGCAGTGGTTATACCATCACGATCAATTAGCGTCCAATACAAGATATCTCACATGACAACATCGACCGGATCGGAGCTTGTTGCCCTCCGAGGTGCCGTTGATTACATTAACAACCAACCCGCAGATCGGTGGGCAATATTCTGCGATTCGAAGGCGGCCTTGCAATGTCTTCTATCATCTCTTCGTCGCGGGTCGTGTGAACAACTAGTGCCGGAGATACGAGAAATGCACCATCGTATGATAGCGAAAGGACACGACGTCGTGTTTCAGTGGCTGCCTGGCCATTGCGGTATCTCCGGCAACGACCTCGCTGACGAGGCTGCTAGGAAAGCACACGAAGGACCAACCCTTGTGTCTGTACCTTTATCGCGGACCGACGCAGCCCAACACCTAAGCAAGGTAGCACACCGTATGACATTAGAGAAGTGGCACACACCTGAATTCACCCAAGAACGATTGCATTCCCTCGACCCCTCTATGCAGCTACGGCTGTTACCAGGACATCTGCGAAATGAGGAAACAATGCTGTGCCGCTTACGCTTGGGCGTCGCATTCACCAATGCATATACATTTTTGATTGGAATGACTGATAGCGCCGACTGTAATGCCTATGGTGTGGAGGAAACTATAGAACATCTACTGTGCTACTGCCCATCTTTTCAAAACGAAAGACATGACCTCTGCACAGCTCTCAATCAGCTAGATAGAACACCGTTCACCTTGAAGAAGATCTTGGGACCATGGCCTCACATATCGCAGCTACAAAAGGCCACAAAAGCTCTGCTGCGATATTTGATGGCTACTGGACTGAGTCAGCGTCTGTGATCCGGACTGAGTGACCGAACGATATCATCAGTGGACTTTCTCTTCTTCTTTTAATCTTTCCGTCCCCTTTTCTTTTTCCCCAGTGTAGGGTAGCCAACCGGGCTCAGTCCTGGTTAACCTCCATACCTTTCCTTTATCATTTGCTCTCTCTCTCTGGTGTGCGAAAAGAAACTTTCTGCAACCATATGTAAATTTGTGCACCGCTAAAATTTCCTTTGGCCCGTAGTGACTAGCAGACCTTATCTTAACGCTGAAAGGCGCCCTTTTATATCGGTATGCAAATTATAAGGCTGAGAAAAAGGCAAGGAGTGATACAGAAATTTGCCTTTTCGCGTGAAATGAGATCTTTAATAAAGGCTGTCTTATCATCATATGAAATGAGCATGGGAGCTCATTTCATATGATGATAAGGCAAAGAAGAATCGAATCTTCTTGCTGGAAATAATAGATATAAAACGAAGATTTTTAGGCGCCGTGAGAAATGCAATCTGAAAACTGCAGTCTGAAAGTTGTAGCTGTCGTGCATCTCTCATATGGCAACACGTGTCGCCGGTTTCTTTTCTTCTTTTGTCGTTTTCTTTTCTGATTCCTGGAAATTTGCATATTGTAATTTTGTGTGTGGTAAACACTGCGCGTACTTGCTTATCTATTTGTATATTTATTTTATTCAAGTGCTTGCTTACTCATTCCACAATTTGTTGCGCGTATGTTCCAAGAAACAATAATCAATTTACGGAGGAAGAGCGGTAAATTTTGATTCACCTCATGACGAGACACAGAAACGTGCCACAAAACAAACTTACCGACCCGGTGTCGCTAAGTGCGGATAACAGGAAATGGAAGCAGACAGAAGAAGAGTAGCAGCAACGAGGAGCATCTACGCAAGTGTTGGGGCAACTTGGAAGGAGAACTGGGGCACAGCCACGGACACAACAGGAGCTGATCCGAACCGTTCAGTTGTATTCCTCCTCTTCTGTCGCTTCTCAGAAAAAAATAAGAAAAAGAAAACGTTAAAGAGCGATGGCACCGCTGTGCGCCATCGCATAATCCATGAGGGCCGCGTGCATTCAGCCGTAATGGCTCGCAAAACTAGCATCGAGCTTTCCGACGCGCTTGCGGTGTCACCCGTCTCTGGCTGGCGCGGCCGCGCGAGAATCCTGCCACTGTTGTCTCGACCCATCACGACCAAGGCTTATCAAGGAACACTTATCGTGAAGGAGAAAGACAAGTCAGAAGGTCGCCTGCTTTTCTCACTTCTACACGGGAAGCACTATATATTTAATTTCGTTTCATTTACTCAGTGCCGTACAGGTATTGAAGGGAGGAGTGACAGTAATATAAAAAAGGGAGCTAATGAGCAGCACTTGGTCACAGAGAGCTGACTTGAACACGCGATGACCCGTGATGGTGATGGTGGAGGTTGGAAGGCGATTCTTGGCTTCTTTTCGGAAGCAAGTCTTACAAGTATGTGTTTCACTTGCAGCCACGTATACCAAAAATTTCATACCATGAACAAGGAAGCATCACAAATGGCTTGGAGGAGAAAAAGTATTCTTCAAGCTCATAATTAGGGCAATTTATTTAATGAAACAGGCATATGTAGGAAACACGGCGTCGAGTACAAAGGAGCAGTCGGGCAAGCTTTTGCTTCGATAGCATTTCAAAGAGGATAACTGTAGCGGAGCGGTCTTGAACTCATTCTTTAAAGACTGTGTTACACTTTCATCGGCGTTGTAATTCAATATACATCTCCTTGACTTTCTTGCTTTTCTGGGGGGTGGCAAAAAGGCAGATCCGTTCCTCACAGAAGAGTTGCAGTGACTCGGCGCCGTGGTATCGCATGTGTGAATATGCGATACCACTGAGTCATATTGACCAATACCACGGTCGATATGAATTGACAGCCCTTTTGTAAGCGGCCATGAGCGACACAACGTCGCTACGAGCATTGCCACGATAGGTGTTGCTACAGCACTGTTGTCATCCATGCAACGAGTGGTGATCCTTGAAGGCGATGCCAAAATAATAAGCGTGTTGTTTTGACACATGAACCTTATGTTGTTTCAGTTGTCCTCTACATAGGGCTTCAAATGAATTAAAGGTTGTGTAGAAACATCCTTTGTTTAGGTAATAACGTGACTGCATAAGATACAGGAAGCATATTTTGGATTCGACACAGCCAGCATGTTCGTCATGTTAACTAATTGGTAGAATTCCTAAGCCTGAAGAAGGTTACGTATCGTCTGTTATGTGAAGTGCTCTTATGGTGGTGCCCAGTCAAACCAGATTTACATATCACTAAGAGCGAAGCTCTTTTACTTTCAGCTATCGATTTTGTGAAAGCGCACCGTAAATACAGTAAATGATGTGAGTTGCTGCTCCTCAGCTTGCATAGATTTACTAATTTATTGGTAGGTCATTATAATGGCAAGAGATCTTCACGTTCGGGCACCAGCCGGCGCTCCGTGAAATTGGAAGAGGTTCAGGAGACATTTGATAATTAAGGTACGTAATGACAAAAGATGCGGAAAAATTGCGCCAGTGGGAGTATACCATGATGGCATTGTTCGCGCTCTGTGCCAATACTCGGTTTGACAGGCTATACGTGAAAAATTGTCTCGTAATGGCATGAAATAGGTGTACGCTTTATACGCGGCAATGGTATAATATTTTGCCGCTACTGATATAACAGGCCATCTCGGCAACCAGGGCTACCCTATCTCGGAGCTGGAAGGATTGAGCCCCTTCAGCGCTGATGCTTCTTGAGCACAAGCGCAATATTTACGTGAACCGAAAGCTTCTCCAGCTTCACAAGTGCCTATCAGCCAGCAATGAGCGACCAGCCCCACGTGTCCACTACCTCCACTTGTTCGAAAACGTAGTGAAATGGCAACAACTTCAAAGCTCGAAAAAAAAATCCAACACCACTGGAAGCTCTTGCACCACGAAGCGCTAACTGGCGAATAGAGCACCTGCTGCGTATGCGAATTATGAGTGCTTATAGAAAAGAATGGAAGGTCATCAACGCGCGAAAAGTTAAGTACATTGAAGCCAACGTAGTACATCTGAATTTCAAAATATGCAGCTGCTCAAAAAGCAGTTGGAATAACAATAATTCTTTTTCAGAAGCTGCGTTCTTTACGTGTTCTTAGAGAGAATTGTAACAAATAATACGCCTGTGTTCTCTGAACCCATCTTCAGAGTGTGGTCGCTCTAGCTCATCAGCTGGCAATTATGAACCTGGCTGTGTGGCAGAAGGAGGAGGTGCAGCAGGAGTTGGGTGGCTGCAATCAGGTGGCAGTATGAATGTGTGCCACCTGAATAACTCTTCCTTCATTGTCCACAACTTTGGTGCAGTGCCTTTCGGCGCCCCTTCCTGCGTTGAGCATCGGCGTTACCGAGCAAACGCGCACAGCGAACGATAAGAGAACGAACGCGAAGGGCAGCAGGATATGAAAGACGGCGATAGCGGAGAGAGTTCGAGGAGGAGAGTGCAATGAAACCATGAGGCAGAAAGCGGAGGAAGATGGTATGGCGAAATGGTGAGAAACAAAGCGTAGTGCCGCGCAAGCCGGGCTTGGCAGCGCCGACCGCTACGAGATGGCTCCAAACTAGCGCGCTAACGTCTGTTTACCGATCGCATGCGGACACCGCGTACACCGATACCATACATGGAAACAATGCGCTGCTTGAGCGGAGGTCCGTATGCGGCAGCAGCTGTGAATCGCGCCTAAGTGCCACCCACGCGCTGTCTCTCGCAATCTCCTGATTAGCGAGGTAGTCCCGCTACACTTCGCTCCGCTTGAAATTTCTGTTGAAATTTCAACAGAAAACAATTCCGTTGAAATTTCAGATTGTCTGCGCCAGCGAATATACTGCGAAGTGAAAATACGCATATATTTCGCATTAGAGAATACCGTAATCGTCGGTGTATTCTCGGCCCCAGCGAAATGGTACAACCTGGACCGAACCAGAAGGCGGTTAAATGTCTCGCAGCGGCTTCGTCGCATTCTGCTACGAGCAAATGACTGAGCAATGATCGCCGGCTGCAACTGCAACCCCAAATGCCGCGTTGCAGTTTAACAGTGCGTCCTATACCATTGGCTGCCACGAGTTGAGAGTGGGACAAACTTATAGCTCCCACTCAACACGCAAGGAAGAAAATCATTAATTGTAGTAGCCGAAAGGAAGCTACAGTGCACACAACTGGACCAGCTCGTGCTATATGGGACGTCACGTATACCTGCCAGTCGTGTCATGGAACTGTAATGCAGTTGCACGCATTTAAATAGGAGTGCTTGGATCTTCCGGAACCCTTCGTTATACTGGTCACTAAATTGTAAAGTTTACAGTAAATACAGGGACAGAGTTATTCCTTCGTTATACAAGTCAACCGGTTCTAGAGACGTTCGTTATAGAGGTGCTAGAGTGCAGTTGGCGTAGGCAAAAGGGATGCATGCCTACGGTTTGAACATCGCCTTCGCATGCTTGCGGCAACAGCGGTTCGATCCAACCATCTTTGCGAAGGTACGAGATATGATTTCTACTGATATTGGAGCCGAATAATAGACGCAAAATCCTACGTGTTATCGCTCATACCCAATGGATCCACCTTGGTAACAATTGTAGTCTTCTGACAAATACTTTGTTATCGCGTGATTACCGACGAAATCGGAACGGTCTTTTTGAACAGCCTCGGTAGCAGCGAAAGGTTCTTTATATCTCTTACGCAAAGTCTGTGAAGATCACAAATGTGATGTTGAATGTCACAGTTATCGAAAACGCGCTTTATCAGAGCTGAAAAAAAAAATAATCGTAGACGGCGCCATTCATCTGCAAGAAAAATCGCTTTATATGAATGTCACCGGGTAGGTGTGATGTGTTACTTGCAGTGACCCAAGTTGATGTCAAATAAAGTTTCCTGAAGAGCGGCAGATTCCCTGTTTGTGCCTCGGGCACATAACCATTGGCATCATGGCTACATAACCAGTGAAATGTAAGTTATATATTTTCGATACACCGTGGGCGAATTCTATTGTGCCCTTTTCCTATTTACGTGATTGGGTACGTAACAATGTTATTGTGCACAACAAAATAACACGTGCAATAGAAATTTTGGTGCTCCATACCTGAGCTTGCCGCGTTTAGCTCTGTCGGCGGGGTGCATTTGCATCGCTATTTGCAATAATGTGTTATATATCACGTGATACCAGGAATCTGTCCTCCCTCATACAAGTGGGAACTTTCTCAGAAGTGGACACACGAAAATGCGTTTTCCGTAACGTAAGGCCGCAAACCCCGCAGTGCGAAATCACTGAAAGCACCGTGAGCGCAAGAGACTGCTGGCGACCAAGCCTTCACAGTGGAGTTCTTTTAAATCAAGTACGGGCCGCCCAGAGGGCCCACGATATGGTGCTAACGTTAGACCTAACTCTCCCGACATGGCCGCCGCCTGCGTCAACCTTAGGGTTGATCTTCAGGACGTGAATAGATTTCATCATACCATAACATACATTGAGCGCTGTCGTCCGGTCGTCTGCTTCGCATACCTGTGCTCCGACTTCTGCAGTTCACCAACGCGTCGCTGGCGCGTTTCAACGGCCGCCCGGTGCCCATAAGCTCCCGCTGAAAGCCATACGGGCGAAAGCGCTCATTCGAGAGTACAGTTACTATTCGGTAAACTTTAACACATGGTGTCACATGAGACAAACCTAGCTTTCAACCAAGTGCACTACATCTACAAGAAACGGAGCCGGAGGACTGTCGATGGAGCCAGCCCTTCATAATATTCGCGCTCTTGCTACGTTACACAAACTCTTCTCATGGCCTGGAATCTTTTCATAACTTTATCTTTATTTCTGAGAAAGTGCTGTACATGTGCAAACGTTCATAAAATAAAATGCATGTAAAATATCTGCAGCGTAAATTTTTATATGGACAGTCTC
Source organism: Dermacentor albipictus (assembly GCF_038994185.2). NCBI lineage: Eukaryota > Metazoa > Arthropoda > Arachnida > Ixodida > Ixodidae > Dermacentor > Dermacentor albipictus. The sequence goes on along the minus strand of NC_091829.1, from coordinate 90,022,013 downwards.
TTCTTGCGAATGAAAAATGCTAGTTTCCTCTTTTTTTATTTGAAAAGTATGCTTCGCTATCGACTACGTAGCTTGAATGCGCAACAAAGTGCAACATCGTCATGATCTTATCGCTAAATTATTAAAATCAACCTGGGCGTATAATAACCGTACACTTCAAAGGGGCCGCCAAGTTGCTACCTCCACTATCTGCGATGTTCAAATTTTGCGAAAAATCATATGCGAGAGCTAGCATTTACACAAGCAGGTATGACTGGACAAGGTGCCTATACCAAAGCCAAGGGGAGGGATCCGCGGCGCCTCGAAAAGGCACGTGGTGTTTTCATATACCAGAAAGCTTGCTTCCCCTGATTTATAGGATTACGATACGCTCTGAGCAATGAAGTTTCAGTATAATCTGTTAGGGGGACGTTCCTACTAGGCGGCGGCAGCTGCGCCTTAATTCCAAGTCTAACAATAACTACTTTTCAGTATTGACACTTCATTTAATTATATTTCCCCTATTTCCACATCGCTGCGCATCACACGACAGCGTATCTAGCAGCAGGGCGAGGCATCCCTTCGAAAATTCAAATACGTTTAATAAGTTCGCAGCAAGTTCGCTTGCTGAGGTAACTAGCAAAGCACAAACCATGGTACTCTAGAGTGCTGTATATATAGGTGCCCGTAAAAACGACTAAGCCTTGCTCACGCTTGCAAGACTTACAGGATACCTGAACAAGCTGCCGGCATTCGTGAAAAGAAACACGCCGAGGATGGCATAAGCTGTGCAGAACCTCTTAGCCTCGAAGAAGCGTGCGACCTGTTGGGCAGGGAACGGTCACATTTGGGGTCAGTGGAGCAAACCTTTACAACCGTCAGACCATGACGTCATCATGAATAGGAACAACGCGTCGTACATTTTCAATAATGTCACCAGAGTTGCGCACCTGGACGCCGCTTTTTCTAACGACTGCTGAAATTATCTGGTGTTCGAAACCGGAAATGTTACAGAAGTCAGTGAGCGGCGTCGACAATGGGTCGCATAGTAACACCGGGCTTGTGTATCTTTGGTAGGCCATGAAGTGCAGGAGCTGATTCGTTTTGGCAAAGCCGTCAGTGACAAAGTGTTCGGGCTGGGGCGGAGCCTAGCCGATGCCGTGAGCTCAAAGTTGCAGTTTTCATGCGGTGTCAAGCGTCAGGCCAGTATAGGTTGTCGTCAATAACGAGTTACAGCGTCGCCTTGGCGCCGTTGCCGTAATCAAGCAAAACAGTTGCGCTTCCTTTATCAGCCGGAAGAATGGCGATGTCTAGATTGCTTCGAAGCTTGTCGATCGCCTCAGGTTCCTCCAGGAACAGCGTGGATTTTAAAGAAGGGTTTTGAAGTCTAGAAAGTACGTTAACAACATGCGTGCCTGTTGAAAAAACGTTCAAGAAAAGTCATCGGGCTTCGCTTGTAGGTAGGTGGTTTGAAACGTTTGGTGTTTGCACCAAAAAAGCCAAATTGTGTATATGGCAAGCATGGCGGTCATGCGTCAAGATTACAGGGAGTCCCTCAACGTAGACTTGGGGGGACGATGAGAATGGCGAACAAATTGAGTCAATAGGCAGAAACTTTGCTCTCCATGCTAGGCTAAAGAAAATGGAGGATGTCCAGGATGAACTTGTAAAGCGGATCGATGAGCTGAAAAATGAGCTCAGTATGTGGTGTGATACACAGAAGACGGCAGAAGAAAGACTCCACGCAGCCAGCGAAAAAGTGGACAGGGCCGTCATCATGAACGAAAATGTGTGTGATGGTGGTACACCAGTTGCGCTGACAAAGTGCGTGGAATGCGAGGAACATGAGCCGCGGGCAACAGGAAGGAGGGTTACCTATTTTGAAGGTACCAGAAAAGGAAAGCGGGGACGCAAGGGTCAATGCCCGAAGTCAAATACGAGTCACGCGGAAACGGTTGATAAAGGGAAACAAGAAGAGGCCTCGTCGATAGGAAAGATTGAAAAGGTAATTATCGCCGGTGGCTCAATTCTGTCTACGTGATCAGAAGTAGTTGTGGAGTGCGTAAATTGCGATAAAGGACTGGCAATAGGGGCCTTCCTTGTGCATACATTGGCTTATGTGAAAAAGCTAGCTAGAAAAAAATGTTGCGGGAATGCACAAGGACAAAACCTTGTAGTAATAGCGGGAGGTCTCAATGTCGTGTTAAACCGGAAAGCGGCGAGGCTAGAACAGCATTTGGCGAAAGGTGTAGACGACCTGAGCGTGATGTACACTCTGTCGCCGATTGTGGTGGGCAAAGTGCCGGAGTTCCGTGTACTTGACACTAACGTCCCAAGAGCAGTTGGGCCACTAATCAAGAGATTTGGAAAGTGGGGTAAGTGAAACGTTTCTAAGTTGTAGAAGTCAACCGGGAAGTGAAAAGCTATGGCGGCTTTCAAAGACTCTCTTCACTCACCGGCTTTGACGAGAAGTGGGCAGGCAACTTGCTGGTCGTGCATTCGCTTTCTTCCTTGTCTTTTTGTCTTTGCGTGGGGGGGGGGGAGGGGGGGGGCACACGAGCGCCCAGGATGCCAGTGTAAGTGTAAATAAAGAAAGTGCTCTAAGGGCACTTCAGGCTAGCATCATGGGCAACAACCGACAATCGAGAAAAAAAAGAAAGAAAAGAGCTCGACTTGCAACAGGATACTCAGCCATGTAAGGCGGTTGAACAAAAGTGGTTAGGGATGCAGGAGCAGTTAAATAGAGAGTAAATAGGTGTGTATGTGATTACGTAACCACCCGCTAGAGACCTGCAAGAGCAAGCAATGATTGAATCGTGTTTGGCTACCTTGTAGAGGAACAAATCGGGAAAGAAAGGGCGGGGGAGTCCGAACTTTCATTCATCTTGGAGCCAAACAAGAAAGACAAAGCTCAAAGTGTCAAGATCATCTTTGCTTATTAGGTGCAGTAAGCCGAAATAGCTTACGTAGCCGCGACCTAATTTTGGACGCGTAAAAATTGCCAAGTAAAGAATCAGCAGTTAGAGCAATGCCTAAGCAGTGATATCAAGCGTTCCGGGAATGATAGCGGAGTCATCCTGTTGGTTGACATTAATGCTCACATAGAGGATATAGACGGCAGTACCGACAACAACGAGAATTTTATGGTAGGTTTATGTGAACAACGTAGCCTGAGGCACCTACTCGCACCTGCCGGAGATCATGGGTTTATTTGCGTATAATGAACCTTCTTGCATGGCCGTGTAACGTTTTCGAGTACTACTGGCACCTTTAAGACCTCATTCTGCCAACTTTTCTTCGCTGATGATCCGTTTTATTGTCATTCTTAAGCTTTCGTTGCATGCCGCCGCGATTGTCGACCAGCCACCGCAAGCTAAGTAAGGGAAAGCGGACCAATCGCAGACGCCGGCACTACCCGCTTCATCCGGTTATCGATTTTCAGTGCACTGGCTCTGCCTCATCGAATCCCTCTCCACTTGAGCGTTCTCCTCGCCTCTTGTCAGCCGATTAGATATGATAGGCCGCTCAGTGTAGGCAATGTAATTCGTTTTTTACGCAACCAGAAGTGAGATCCTATGAACTAGGAGAGCGTTTGATTGGTCTGTTCAGACAACCCTGCGGGTGACTGCCCTGTGCGTGCGGTGGTTACGCAGATTTAACATCAGGAGATTGGAATAAAAACATATTGGAATAGTTTTACGTTATAGGGCTCCTCATTATCATGAATACGTGGCCGAAATGTGATGGCCATATCCCGCGAGAAGGCGGATTTAGGCAATTCGCCATCGATTGCTCTCTGATGATGGAAATTGTGATCCGTTGGGAGAAATGAACATTGATGAGGAAGGATGTAGCAGCATAGGGGGTAGACAAAAACGCGTAATTTTGAAAATGTTATATGTTGTTCGGAAAGAGAGCCAAGAATAAATAATTTCCAGTGCAAGTGTGACTGCTGAACTAACAGATGCAGTTGCAATAGTCGAGCAAAACTTGCCAGATGGCCAAGCAATGAGTAGGAATATAGTTAGATTTGAAGTCTAATGACGACAGAAATGAGGACAGAGACGCAACATGTTTGCTGGAAAGGAAACCGGAAACCGAAAAGTTGGCGGAACAGCGATATACGGGAAGTGATCGACGAACGACAGAAAGGATCACGAGTACACGGGGAGGCAAATAACGCGCAGTTGCCGCAGGTTGAAACAGACAGTAAATGAGAAATGTACCGGGAGTGAAAGAGATATGATTTGAACACTGTTGCAAGCAAAAATAATGGTTAAAGTGAAAGGTGGTTTTGAGAAGTGCGCGAGATATAGAATGCCGCATTTTGGATATGTTGAAATCCCACCAACTTACTAGCGAGGAAGTCGGTTGCAGTACATTACCTAGACAAGCATAGCAACAAACTGGAAGGGGATGCCGAGTTTAAATTTAATTTGAAAAAGAACAGCCGAATGGTTTCAAGGCCATGGCGAGATGGCAAGAGAATGAGCGAGAACCAGACGGAAAAGAAGCCGGTGCTGAGAAGTTTAAAGGGAAAGAAAGCTGCAAAGAAAATTCCTAAATGCACAGCCACAGGTTTATACAATCTTCCCCTTAAGGATAATTAATAAGCTGGTACCAGAAAGGAAAGAAGCTCTCTTGAAAGTGGTAGAAAATGAAGCTTATATTGTAGGCAAGTACCTGACTGGTTGCGACAAAGGCGAATGAAGTTATTCTATAGAGGTAAGGTCGACACAAAAATCACTCATACATACCGTTCACCATGATATCGGTAGTGTACAGGTTGGCAACGCAGGCGAGTAAATAAAAACTGCAAGCATGGGCAAAACAAAATGTTGTATTGGGAGAACTACAGGATGGCTTGAAAATCGGTTGGCGTCGGCGTGATAACTTATTTGTTCTCCATCGGTGTATTGATATATCGAGAGTACAAAGAAGACCACTACATGTGGCTTTTTTCTACACTACCGGAGCGTATCACAATGTAGACCGCCACATTCTGTGTTATATTCTGGAAGGAAAAGGTGTAGGCCACGAGTGTATAGAACTTCTGAGGGAGATTTAGCTAGAAAATGCCGTTTGCTCTGAATTATAAGAGATGAGGAGCAAAGAGGAAGTTGATATCACCAAGGGATATAGACAGGGGCGCCCTCCATCAGCGCTGCTGTTCACGGTGCATAGAGTAAGGATGCAACGGACGCTAGATGGAATGACTATTGGTATTAACCACTGATGCAGTCAAGAAGGAACAATAGTGGAGAAGCAGGTTCCAGATTTATTCTATGTGGACGACATTCTGTTGCTTGCTAACAAGCAAAATTTTATGCAACGTCGGGCTAATATCTGTCGGCAAGAAGGTGAGAATTTAGGATTACACTTTAGCGTCCAAAAATCAGGTTCTATAATATTAACGGAAAACTGTCAACGAACAGTTCGGCAGCAGTGCACTACGGAGCCACATCTAAATTTTGCCTCTGCTTTTGCAGCCCGAAACCGGACTCGACCAACGTGCTATCGCCCCTTCTGACGTCTACAGCGCCGCGTGTGTCTGCACCACAACAGTGATTGGAGTCACGCGGCCGGAGCTACTCTTCTGCGACTGCGCAAGGGTCGGACGAGCGCCAGACCACAGCATAAAACCGTCAACGGAGCGAGCACCTGTTACAGTTCGGCAGCAGTGCACTACGGAGCCACATCTAAATTTTGCCTCTGCTTTTGCAGCCCCAAACCGGACTCTACAACGTGCTATCGCCCCCTCTGACGTCTACAGTGCCGCGTGTGTCTGCACCACAACAGTGATTGGAGTCACGTGGCCGGAGCTACTCTTCTGCGACTGCGCAAGGGTCGGACGAGCGCCAGACCACAGCATAAAACCGTCAACGGAGCGAGCACCTGTTACAGTTCGGCAGCAGTGCACTACGCAGCCACATCTAAATTTTGCCTTTGCTTTTGCAGGTGAGCGGAATATCCTGATTTAGTCAATAATTCATAGAATCTGTGCACTGCTGCCGAACCTATCAGCTTTCTTGTACTTGTTCGAATCTTGTTACAGGTGTTGTTGGTGTTTTGACGTACACTTTTGTTGTGTAATGTCGAAAGAGGCTAAGGCCATCGAAGACTTCAGGCGGGAGCTCAGGGCAGACTTGAGGACCATAAAAGATAAGTTTCAAGAGGTCACTGAGCTGAAAACAGAAATACAGCAGGTTCTAAAACTAAACCAGGATCTTCGCGCTGAGAATGCCAAGCTATAACACAGAATTGAGGAACTGGAACAATATCAACGTTCAAATAACATTGATATAAAGGGCATTCCACTTGAAGGCGAACCACTAGTCGTCGTGAAGCAAATTGGTGAGCTGATTAAGGAAGAGGTCTCGGAGGCTGATGTCGACATCTGCCATCGAGTGCCTACTGCTCGACATGATGAAGCAAATATAATTGTTCGGTTTGTCCGCAGAACCAAGAGGAACGCCTTCCTTAGTAAAGCTAAAAAAAGCAGAATGGATACAATCACGCTGGGCTTTCAATCGTCCTCAAAGGTGTTCGTAAACGAACACCTCACACGGTATGGCAAACGACTTCTTGGTGCCGCAGTAGAAAGAAAAAAGGAACTGAGATGGCGGTTCGTATGGACGGCTGGCGGCAAAGTGTTCGTACGCAAGGGCGAAAATTCACCTGCTATTCGAATCACCAGTATGGAAGACATTGATAAGATGACAACGTGAGCGTCTTGGCCTGCTTCTCTTCTTTCCTTTTTTTAGTTAGTTTCATCGTATGAATTGCACATATTATGATGTTCAGTCTTTCAATAAATTAGTGTCTCATACCAGTAAACTGCTAAAAATATTTCATCTAAACGTGCGGAGCATAAAAAACAAAGAGGACAAACTGAACTGCTTATTTGCGTCAATCGCCCATAATTTTTACATCTTGTTGTATTGTGAAACATGGCTTACTGTGAATGATAACTCCCCGTACTGTGAAAATTACACATACCATGGGTTAGTAAGAACAAAGTGCAGAGGAGGTGGCGTGGCTGTCTATGTTAAACAGTGTCTTGTACATGAGATTATTTCAGAATTTTCACTTGTAACGAACAATATAGAATGTATAATGGTACGCTTAGAATATGTCGCAGTTGTGGTTATGTATCGCCCACCATTGGGAAACAAACTGACGTTCTTTGATTTCCTAGAACAGGTACTACATTTCCTTAGCCATTCGTCCTCCCCCTTTATCATAATGGGTGACGTAAATATAGATTTGTTGTCGGACGACATATCATCTAGACAGTTTGCTGGTCTTATCAATTCGTTCATGTGCACAAACGTAATCTCAGAACCCACTAGGCTAACGGCGCCAACGGCTACCTTGCTTGATATATGCATAACCAATGTACACCCGACTGACTGCCTTGCAGGACTGTTATCCGCTGATATAAGTGATCATCTCCCTGTATTTTGTTTTATTCCTCACGAGCACAAACGAGTGGAAGGAGGAAAAAAAGCGCAGATTCGCAGTTTCCACGCAAGCGCATTAGAAAATTTTCGTGCTCTGATCCTATCAACAGACTGGTCCTCTGTATTTGAAAACAAGATCCAAATGCAGCCTACGAATTGTTCTTTCATAAAATGATTACGTGCTACGACCTAGCGTTTCCGTTGAAATTTTCCAACCAGAGGAGCAAGAAAATACGAAAACCCTGGATAAACGCTGCTTTGCTAAAAATGATAACAAGAAAAAATAAAATGTATAACTTGTTCGTAAAATGTAGGAGTGTGAAATTGTTGACCGATTACAAAAAATACAGAAATCAGGTCAACAGTGCATTAAAGCAAGCAAAAATTAAGTACTATGAACGGCTATTTGCTAAAATAAAAAATGACCCTAGGAAAGTTTGGAATGAAGTTAGAGACTTAACATCTACGAAAAGACAGAATACGGAGAATAACATAAAGACAGCCACTGGCCTGTTGACAGGCAGAGAAGCAGCAGCTGCTCTAAATGAATATTTCGTCTCCAGCACCCAGTATCCCGACAGGGTGGAGCCCACGGCCACATCTATAGTGAATAAATTCAGTCTTACTAACTCAGTGATACTTACACCTGTTACACCTGCTGAAGTTGTGCAACTGCTGTTCAAAGTAAAAAACACCGTCTCTGCTGGGTACGATGATGTGAAACCAGTACCAATGAAATACATTGCGGATATTATTGCACCTGTCCCTGTTCACATCATAAACAGAATGTTTGAAACCGGTATATTTCCTGATTGTCTAAAAATAGCACGTGTATGCGCTATTTACAAAGGAGGTGATAAACATTTATTGACAAATTTCCGGCCGATATCTGTCTTACCTGTTCTATCAAAGGTATTCGAGAGTGCGTTGAATGTTAGACTACAAACATTTTTCAGTAAATATAGTGTAATTAGTGACATGCAGTATGGATTCCAAAAAAAATAAAGCTTGTGAAGTAGCTCTTCTTAATATCAAATATAAAATTATAACAAATATTGAAAATAAAATGTACACATTAGGTTTATTTGTAGACTTTAGGATAGCCTTCGATTCAGTATGCCACACTTTATTAATTAGCAAATTGGAACAGTGTGGTGTACGAGGTATCGTATTGGAACTTTTACGACATTACTTAACCAATCGCTATCAATACGTCAGTATAAATAATGATGTTTCATCTTACGCGGAAATCGTAACGGGTGTTCCACAAGGATCAATACTTGGACCTCTTCTATTTATAATATATATTAATGATCTGTGTGACATACCCGACTCTCCCGAATTAGTTATGTATGCAGATGACACTAACATATTCTTTAAAGCTGCTACTATAACAGAGCTCGAATCAAAAGTTAACAATTACCTGAAGCAACTCTCTTGCTGGTTACAACATAATAAGCTACAAATGAATCCATCCAAAACGAAATATATGATATTTGCTCCTACTAATAAACCACGTAACTGCACTGCGGCTATTCTCTTTGAAGACGGGCTGATAGAACAGGTAAAATGTCAAAAATTTCTAGGAGTGTGGTTCCAAGAGGATCTGGCCTGGAACATGCACATCGACAAACTTGCTATCGAACTAAGCAGAACTGTTGGCTGCTTATACAGACTCAGTACTCTGGTCCCTCCATGGTTGAAAAGTTCTTTATACTACGCACTCTTTTATTCTAGATTAACCTACTGTATTTTAATTTGGGGCACTACTTCGCAAAAAAATTATAATAAACTAATTTTGCTACAAAAAAAGAGTCCTACGCGCATTCGAGGGATACTATGGCCCTGTACAAAACTTTAGAACCACACCATATTTTATAAAACACTCTATGTTAAAGGCAAACCAGGTGTATTATTACAAGTTGCTGCAATACATTAAACAGAACAAATCGCAGTACATCTTGAATGTACCCACCAATCCGCATTACGGCCTTCGACAACATAACATGAGAACACCAAAAATACGAACCAATTACGGAAAACAACTAGTCAGTTACCAGGCACCTGCACTACTAAACCGCCTACGTGATTTTGAGGATGAAATTATAGAATATTCGAGTAAATCATTCAAACATTTTCTCATCCTGAACAATATTGAGTTCGTCTGATTAGAACCACACTATAAATTGTCAGTCTTTTGCTTCTTTTGTTCTTTGGTTGTGGTTGTTCGCTTACAAAATGCATCGTACATTGAGTATCCTGTTCGTTTCTCATATTTCTTGTATACATGTTTTGTTTCACAAAAACAATATTGTCTCGTGACTATTCCAGTTGATTTCAGTATGTATGTATAATACATGTTGCTGCGTACGGCCTGCGTGCCGAATCGTTGCGGGGGCAGAAGCCTTCGTCAGGCCACATGGCCTTTAGCTTCTGCTTCCTTTCTGTTGTAAACAGGAGAAATAAAAATTCATTCATTCATTCAATACAGCGTCGGGAAATATGTCGGGCAAGGGAATGCAAGTACGTTGGTGCATTGATAAACGAAGGTGATAGATCTCTGGAGACACAATCATCCGAAACGACAGCGTGTGCGTCTTCGACCTGAGGCACAGCGTCTCATCAACAGCACCTCATACCTCTAGCTGTCAAGAAGGAAGAAGGTGGGAGTATTTGCTGAGCACTCTATATTATTAATATTATTATTATTATTATTGTTGTTGTTGTTGTTGTTGTTTTGAAAATATACAGACACTAGCAAAAAAGAGAGAGTGAGGGGCGGGCTAGAGACTGCCTCCGAAAGGGGCACACCAGCTGCCTACTCCTAGAAGAAAGGTACGGAAAAGTGAAAATGGCAGAGAAGGAAATGAGGGAAGAGAAAATAAAGAGGAATATGACAAATCTCAGAGGTACGCAGAACGCACAAAGTACAGGTCAAGCAGAGTTGCGCCAATCACTGCAAGTCGCGCCAGTAAATAATGCCGAAATACATGGAATGGTGTTTCAGGGCTGATAGTGAATGTATAAGGACACTAGACTGAAACGTATGGGGTGAAAGGCCAATGAAACAGTAAGCTTAGTGGCTTTTCACTACGTGAACGCGGGTGACGTGCAAGCGAATGGACGCAGCGAACTCCACGGCGTCGGTGCAGAAACTGGAAATCCGCGAACGCGGCGAATCCCTTCCCCACATTCAAGCGCTTTCCTCCTCTGACTCTTCCTTCCCTCGCGGTGACAAACGTAACTTTGTCTATTTGATAGACGGGGCATCTGCCCCTTCTCGTAGAAATATAGGGCGGATACATTTGAGAATCTTCACGGGTGCGAACGCAAAAGAACGTGAGTCTTTTTGGTGAAACGCTTCTTTTTTTTTCGCGTGTTCTTGGTCGCACAAAGCTCTATCCTACGTTCTAATACTCCTTGGCAATGGCAAATGACAAAGTGTCACTGCAGACGTTATCCTGGAAAACAAAAGCGAGGGAAGATTATGTACGAATAATAGAAACCGATTCTTAGTTAAGGCAAACAACATGTCAATGGTTGCACAGGCCGGAATAAAAACGCCAGGCAAACTCTTACATACTGTATTTGTGCAATGAGGATGGAGAAAAAATGGTAGAATGTTGCCCTAAAGTAATCCAGTACCTTTTAGCTATTACTATAGTGTATTGTTCGAGCAGTTTTTGGTAAACGTAATCAATAACGGATTGTTAAACAAGTCAGCGTGATCGGTTACATTATTTAGGTCATGTGTACAAGTCTGGCTGCCGGACACCTTCGCAAACAGTGAGCAGAAGATCATACACACTAATGCATATGTATCATTCTTCGTGCACTTTTAATGCGCAAAGTTCACTACTTGTATAGTGTACACATAGACAAGGACTCTTAGCGCGTGACCATTCATTTCGGGAACACATAGCTTCCACGCATGAACACGCGTCGGTGTCAATACTGAAGCCGTTCATAGCTGAACGACGCGGTTGTTGAACGCTGCTGGCATAGAAGAGACCCTGCTGGTCCCTATTTGGAATTAGCGGCAAACAATGCATCTAAGGAGTTAAGTATTGAGTCACCTTAACAATACGTTCACTTGCACTTATTTGCGCAGCCACACTTTTTAAAGCAATCGCTGGGAGGGAACACGTGTTGTATGTAGCCTTGGAGTACAGCAATGTACGTATATTTATTTTCTGTTGTACCGCCACTTCTACGTTTTTGGCTATGAGCGCTACAATATAAAGAGCGGTTGATTTCAAATACATACGGCGAAAGCTGAACGATATCAAAAGAATGTTTTAGCGGAACAAGCATCGATTGACTCTCTTTTTTTTTTGCGCAGCGCTTCTGGCCACCTGCTGAGAGGGCACGGGAGAAAATTAAAAATAAATCAGACAGAAAAATGCAAAAGACACTGCGGTAACATATATGCGTTTTGTTATAGTGATCACATGAAAGTATAAGTTTAGCCACGAGTTGAGTTACTGAAGCGCATGGCAATAATTAAAATTAATCAGAAATCAGTGATCCCCGCACACAGAAGCACAGAACCGTAGTTTGGGGGCCCGGCAAGTGAACATGATTTTAGCAAAATTTCTTGAATTCCGGTATAAGAAAGCGGGGCAAAGACGTCCCTAATGACGTCACACAAAAAAAGGGTGGTATAGTGTTTAATCGGCTACAGCATGCAAAGCAGTTGCCTGGCATAAACTGAACATCTGAATAGCAGAGCGGATGTGACCTCACTCCCTCCTGTCGCGTTTCTTCTCCCAGAGCGCACCTTCTCACTCTCTCGTTCGCTTGCTCGCAACAGGTGTGCGCGTGGTGCCAACACCCTCTAGAGAACTCTAGGAGGTGTTGGTGGTGCTTGTTGTATCTTCTGACGTCAGCACCGGAGAGGGCGCGAAAGGTGTGGTTCGTGCGCCGCCTGCTAGGGGCTACGCCCCTCCATGTGGCGCACGTTTCACTTCATCCTCGGCCTCCCTCATTTCTCGCCCGTATATCGTGCCATGGTAAAGACGTTCCCTCGCTTAACCTAAAGAGCACCAACCTCGAGATGCGAGTGCCACTAAGAGACGTGCAAATGTAGTATTAAGGTCATCTACCATATGTTTCTACTTGTCGTCTCCTCAGTTACTGGACACATTATCTTATGATGTAAATGTGGCGTACACCGAGCATGTTAGGAATTAGTGGCCGACGACAGCGCCCAGAAGTCGACAATCGTCAGGCAGGCTTCGGCGGGAGACGTTGCTGTCGCGAGAAGTTACGCTCCGTGTGAACGGGCTATGTGATGGTCGCAGACGTTTGTTTGGACTTCGCCAAAGCGCTCGATAAATTGTGCCCTAGCTTATTAATTTACAAACTTCAACAACTAAACCTTGATCCTAAAGTTGTGTACTTGCTTGAGGTTCCTCACTATCCGTTCACAATTTGTTTCAGCTAACGAAGTAACCTCTAATTCGAGTCCTGTTTATTCAGATGTACCACAAGGCTCCGTGCTTGGACCCCTCCTATTTCTCATATATATTAAGGACTGACCTTCCTGTGTCACCTCAAGTCCAGCTATTCAGCGACGACTGTGTAATTTACACCGAAATAACTTGAGATGAGGATGTAACCAGGCTTCAAGATGGCCGTTTCTGCATGGTGCAACTTATGGTCAATAGAAATAAAGGTTAACAAGTGTAAATTCATGCGTGTATTTAGAACTACCAGTGAACCACCTGAGTACTCCACTAATAACGCTCCATTATATTTGGTAACAACATACAAGTACCTTAGCCTTCACATCACCTCTGATCTCACTTGGAATACCCATGTCACCCATTTAATAAGTAACGCTAAGCGAATACTAGGTTACTTACGACGTTGACTTTTCCAAAGCACCTTCTTCCTAAAAATTAATCCTCTATAAAATGCTAACACGACCTAAACTTGAGTATAGTGCTTAAATCTGGTATCTAGGAAACATAAATCTAACGCACTCACTGGAAATGGTTCAGAATAACTCTACTCGTTTCAAGCTTTTTAACTATAATCAAAACGCGAGTATCAGTGCCATCAAATCTAGCCTTGACTTACCCTCCTTGTCATGACGTCGCAAAATGTTCCGCTTGCACCTCTTTCATAAATTATTTCATCACCCGCTGCTAGGCAACAAACTTAATTCTCCGCCTCCGTATGTGTCGCCGGGACTAGATCACATTCATATGGTCGGCATTCCATTACGCAGATCCATCGCTTTTTTGCAGTCATTTGTAGCACGCACTTCCAATGAGTGGAATCACCTTCTCGGTTCGATATCCACCATCGCAGATCACCAATTTTTCAAGAATGCCATAGCTAGCACTGTATAACTAGGAACCTTTTTCTTCACATTGTTCAACCTGTACTCACAAACGCCATAGCTAACACTGTATATCTAGGTGCCATTTATTAAATGTTTTTCTATATACATATATATAATTTTCTGCATTAGTAACTCCTGTGCGTTGAATTTACCCGTTTTGCTTGTAACCACACATCTCTATAATGCCGTAATGGCCCTGACGATATGCTACATGAATAAGTAAATAAATAGATAAGTCGTCCTGTATTGTTCGATGCACATGCTTGAGTCTTCACGCGTCGGAAACACAGTTTGGTCAAATATCTCTCGCATCATTCCCAAAAGGTTAGGCAAAGCGCTATCTCTGATTTGGTGTGCCTGCTACTGGAAGACCTGAAGTGAAGCATCAGCCATTACAATAAAAAAATTATGCTAGGGGACCTTAACCTTACACTTGTATGTCTCTTAGTGGCACTCGCATCTCGATGTTGGTGCTCCTTAGGTTAAAGAAGGGAACGTCTTTACCATGGCACGATATACGGGCGGGAAATGAGGGAGGCCGAGCAGGAAGTGAAACGCGCCCCACCTGGTGGGGCGTAACCCCTAGCAGGCGGCGCACGAAGTACACCTTTCGCGCCCTTTCCGGTGCTGACGTCATAAGATACAACCATCACCACGCGCATAGCTGCTGCGAGCAAACGAGCGAGTGAGCAGGTGCGCGCCGGGAGAAGAAATGCGTCAGGAGGGAGTGACGTCACATCCGTTCTGCTATGCAGATGTTCAGTCTATGCCAGGGAAACGTTTTTCATGTACTAGCCGGTTAAACACCATGCCACCCTTTTGTGTGTGACGTCATTAGTGACGTCAAAACTCCGCTTTCCTATACAGGGATTCAAGAAATTTTGCAAAAATCGTGCTCACATGGCGGGTCTCCAAACTCTATGATTCTGTGCTTCAGTGTGCGGTGATCACTGCTTTTTCATTAATTTTATTTATTGATAAACCCTTCAGTAACTCAACCTGTGGGCTAAACTTATGTTCTGATATGATCACTATAACAAAACCCGTATATTCTCAACGCAGAATTTCTTCTATTATTGTGTCTGATTTATTTTAAATTTTCTCCCGTGTCCTCTTAGCAGGTGAGCAAGAAGTGTTGCGCAAGAAACAAGAAGGTCAATCGATGCTTCTGCCACTAAATGATTTTTTTTCGGCCACGGCGAACGCATTTCGATGGGGGCGAAATGTTAGATTTAGGTGCATGGTAAAGAACCCCAGGTGGTCAAAATTTCCGGAGTACTCCACTACGGCGTGCCAGAAAGTGGTTTTGGCACATAAAACCCCATAATTTTCAAAAGATTCTTTGATATAGTTCAGCTTTCGCCGTAGGGATATGAAATCAACCACACTTTATTTTGCAACGCTCATAGCCAAAAAGGTAGAATGGCGGTACAGCCGACAATAAACATCCGTACATTGCTGTTCTCGGAGGCTGCAACAGGTGTTCCCTCCCAGTGCTTTCTTTATTAAATGTAGCTGCGCAAATAAGTGCAAGTGAACGTATTGTTAAGGTGACTCAATACTTAACTCCCTGCATGCATTGTTTGCCGCTAATTCCAAATAAGGAACAAGCGGGGGCCCTTCTATGACAGCAGCGTTCAACTGCCGCGTCGTTCAGCTACGAACGGCTTCAGTATTGACACCGACGCGTGTTCATGCGTGGAAGCTATGCGTTCCCGAAATGAATGGTCATACGCTGAGAGTCCTTGTCTATGTGTACTCTATACAGGTAGTGAACTTTGTGCGTTAAAAGTGCACGAAGAATGATACATATGCATTAGTGTGTATGATCTTCTGCTCACTGTTTTCGAAGGTGTCCGATAGCCAGACTTGTACACCGGACCTAAATAATGTAACCTATCACGCTGACTTGTTTAACAATCCGTTATTGATTACGTTTACCAAAAACTACTCGAACAATACTTGAGCAATATCTAAATAGCACTGGATTGCTTTAAGGCTACATTCTACCATTCTTTCTCCCCCCTCATTGCACAAATACAGTAAATAAGAGTTCGCCTGGCGTTTTTATTGCGGCCTCGGCAACAATTGACATGCTGTTTGCCTTCCCTAAAAATCGGTTTTTATTATTCGTACGTAATCTTCCCTCGCTTTTGTTTTCCAGGAGAACGTCTGCAGCGACACTTGGTTTTTTGCCATTACCGAGGCGTAGTTAGAATTTAGGGTAGAGCTTTCTAAGTTCAGGAACGAGCAAAAAAAAAAGCATTTCACCAAAGAGACTTATGTGCTTCTGCGTTCGCACCCGTAAAGATTCCCAATTATCTCCCCCGTATTTTTCTGCGAGAAAGCGCAGATGCCTAGTCTATCAAATCGACAAAATTACGTTTGGCACCGCGAGGGAAGCAAGAGTCAGAGGAGGAAAGCGCTTGAAAGTGGGGAAGGGATTCGCCGCGTTCACGGATTTCTAGTTTCTGCAACGACGCCGTGGAGTTCGCTGTGGATGTTCACTGCGTCGATTCGCTTGCGCGTAACCCACGTTCAGGCAGTGAAAAGCCACTAAGTTTATTGTTTCATTGGCCTTTCACATCATACGTTTCTGTATAGTGTTCTAATACATTGACTATCGGCCCTGAAACACAATTCTCTGTATTTCGGCATTATTTACTGGCGCGACTTGTGGTGACTGGCGCTGCTGTGCTTCACCTGTACTCTGTACTGAGATTTGTCATATTTATTTCCTCTTCCCTCCCTTCCTGCTTCTCGGCCATTTCCACGTTTATGTCCCTGCTTTCTAACAGTAGGCAGCTGGTAGGCAGCCGTTCTTTTTCTAGAGTTTGTATATTTTCAAAACAAACAACAACACGAACAACAACAACAACAACAACAACAACAACAACAACAACAACAACAACAATAATAATAATAATAATAATAATAATAATAATAATAATAATAATAATAATAATAATAATAATAATAATAATAATAACAATAATAATAATAATAATAATATAGAGAGAGCTAAAGAAATATTCCCAAATTCTTCCTACTTGACAGCTAGAGGCATGAGCTGCTCTCGATGAGACGCTGTGCCTTAGGTTGAAGACGCGGACGTTGTCGTTTAGGATGATTGTGTCTCCAGAGATCCATCACCTTCGTATATCGATGTACCAACGTGCTTGAATTTCCTTGCCCGACGTATTTCCCGGCACTGTATGAACACTCTACGTTGACTGTTTTCATTTATAACATAGAACCTGATTTCTGGAAGCTAAATTTCAATCCTAAGTTCTGACCTTCTTCTCGACAGATATCAGCACAACGATGCAGATCATGTTGCTTGCTAGGAAGCAACACAACGTCTTCCGCATAGAATAAATCTGGAACCGGCTTCTCCACTGTTGTTCCTTCTTGATTGCATCAGTGGCGAATACCAATAGTCATTCCTTCAAGCGTCCTTTGCATCCATATCATATTCAACATGAACAGCAGCGCTCATGGAGGGTGCCCCTGTCTATGTCTCTTGGTGATATCAACTTCCCGTTTGCTCCTCATCTCTTATAATTCAGAGCAAACGACATTTTCTCGCTAAATCACCCTCAAAAGCTCTATACAGTCGTGGCGTACACCTTCTCCGTCCAGAATATAACACTGAATGTGGTGGTCTACATTGTGATAACCTCTGGTAGTGTAGAAAAAAAGGCCACGTGACATGGTCTTCTTTGTGCTCTCGATATTTCATCGGAGAACAAATAAGTGATCATGCCAACGCATACCGGCTTTCAAGCTATCATGTAGTTTCCCCAATATACCATTTTGTTTTGCCCATGCTTGCACTTTTTATTTACTCGCCTGCTTTTCCAACCTGTACACTACCGATGTAGTGGTGAACGGTAAGTAGGAGTGATATTTGTTTCGACATTACCTCTAGAGATTAACCTCATTCTCCTTTGTCGCAAACAGTCAGGTATTTGCCTACAGTATAAGCTTGATTTTCTATCGCTTTCACCATAGCTTCCCTGCTTTTTTGTACCAGCTTATTGATTAGCCTAAAGGGGAAGCTCGTCTAAACCTGTGGCTGTGCGTTTAGTAATTTTCTGTTCACCTTTCTTCCAGTTCAAATTTCTCAGCAGCGGCTGCTTTCCCGTCTGGTGCTCGCTCTTTCTCTGACTTTCCTCACAAATCACCTCGCCATGGCCTTGAATCGATTCGGCTGTACTTTTAAAAATTAAATTAACTCAGCATCCCCTTAAAGTTTGTTGCTGTGCTCGTCCAGATAATGTACTGCACCCAACTCTGTCACTACTAAGTTAATGTGATTCATAAAATCTCCCAGGTGCTGCAATTTATTTTTAGCACATTTTCCACAACTTAATTACACTATAACCCTATTTGTCCTTGAATTTTTCATGAAATATTCTTCAAATTCTTGAAAGCTTCAAATATTTCTCCTTTACTGTCCGTTTCATCCTGCGGCAACTGTGCGTTTTTTGCCTCCCTATGATCTCATGATCCTTTCTGTCGTTGGTCGATCGCCTCCCGTACCTCCCTGTTCTGCTGACTTTTCGGTTTCCTTTTTCTTTTCCAGCAAGCATGTCGCGTCTCTGTCCTCATTTCTCCCGTCATTAGACTTCAAAACTAACTATATTCTGACTGGAAGTTCTTCGTTCTTTGCTCTCTTTCCCAACAACATATACCATATTCAAAATTATGCATTTTTGTATATTCCCTGTGCTGCTACATCCTTCCTCATTAATGATTATTTCTCCCAACGTATCGCAACTCCATCACTAGAGAGTAATCGATGGCGAATTGTCCAAATCCACCTTCTCGCGCGATCTGGCCATCACATTTCGGCCACGTATTCATGATAGCGAGGTTACGTTATTCACATAAACCTAACATAAAATTCACGTTATTGTCGGTACTGCCCTCTAGATCCTCTATGTGAGCATTAATGTCAACCAACAGGATAACTTCGCTATCATTCCCGAAACACTTAATATCACCGTTAAGCATTGCACTAACCGCTGATATGCTGAAACTTCATTGCTTAGAGCTTATCGTAATCCTATAAATCATGCTACGCAAGCTGTCTGGTATTTGGAAACCCCACGTGCATATTGAAGGTGCCGCGGATCCCCCCCTTGGCTTTGGTATAAGCACCTCGTCCAGTCGTACCCGCTCGTGTAAATGCTAGCTATCGCATAGGATTTTCGCAAAATTTGAGCATCACAAATATTGGAGGTATCAACTTGGCCGCCACTTTGCAGTTGACCGCTTTCATACGCCCAAGTTTATTATAATAGTTCAGTGATAAAATCATGACCATGTCGCACCTTGTTGCGCGATAAAGCTACGTAATGGATAGTGAAGAATACTTTTCAAATAAAGAAAGAGGACATTACCAATTTTCAATGGCAAAAAAAAACCTTCTATATAAAGTTATACGCTGCGGATATTTTACATGAACATCGTTTGAAGAATGTTTGCATATATGCAGCACTTTCTGAGAATAAAGACAAAATTTGAAAAGATACCAGGCCACGAACGGAGTTTGTGTAACGTAGCATGAATGCGAATATCATAAAGGGCTGGCTCAGTCGACAACCTGCGAATCGGTCTTATCCTCTCTCGCCATCGGCATTGCTACAGTGCCTCTGTAGTGCACTTCTTTGAAATCAAAGTTTGTCTCATGTGACAGCATGTATTGAAGCTTACCGAATAGAAAATGTGCCCTCGGATGATAGCTTTCGGCCGTAGAACTTTCAGCGGTAGCTTATAGGCCCCGGTCGGCCGTCGTAACGCTCCAGTGACGCACTGGCGAATAGCGCCGCGAACGGCAGAACACAGTCAAGTCAGAGTCAAGTCAGAGCACAGGTATGTGAAGCAGACGATGGGATGACAGCGCTTACGGTAGGGTATGGTATTATGAAATTTATTCACGTCCTGAAGATAAACCTTAAGGTGGACGTAGGCGGCTGCCATGTCGGGAGAGTAAGGTTTAACCTTAGCGCCATATCGTGGGCCCTATGGACGGCATGTACTAATTTTAAAAGAACTCCACTGTGACGGACTGGTCGCCGGTAGTCTCTTGCGCTCACGGTGCTTTCAGTGATTTGGCACGGCGGGTTTTAAGGGCTGACGTACAGGAAACTGCACTTTAGTGTGCCCGATTCTGAGAAGAGTCCCCACTTGTACGAGGCAGGCCAGATTCATGGCACCATGGAATATGTAACAGACTAGTGCAAATTGCGATGCAAATGCACCCGGCCAACAGAGCTCCAGAGCACCAGAATTTATATTCCACGTGCTATTTTGCTGTACACAGTTACGTACCTGTGATGTGTGTAGTGCGCGACATGGTGCGATGGTTAGAAAGGACAGAAGCAGACGACAACGAGTGCGCGCACCGAAGCGAATTCCGTGCTGGAGAGAAATCGACGATGCTGAAGAGCGTCGGACACGTGAACACGCGGCGCAAGGAAAGGAACTAAATAAAAAAAGCAACCCAATTAGGAGAAATCATGGAGCGCCAAACAGCCAATCAGAAAACGACTAATTGGCCAGAGCAAAATAAAAAGCGAGGCGTGCAGGTGGATCATATTGTCCCTGGTGGAGTTCGGACTGCGAGCGAGATTTTAGACGTAGAAAAGCTGCGTGGAAAAAGCTTTTATACAACCAACGTCCTAATAATTGGGCTGATTATACATATATATCTAATACATTTAAACGAACAGTGTCAAAGGCATGATTCCAAGCACTACACATACCTTTCGAAATCTTGCAATAAAAAGGCACTGTTTAAATTTCTTCGATCACGTAAAGTTATACCGGCGCCCGTGAATGTCGATTCTGTCGTTTTAACAACAAGAGAAGTATCGGAATCACTTGAGAAAATTGCTAAAGGACTTGCGCAACGTTTCAAACATAAATTGCCGTTAGGCCTACAGAAACCTCCCTTAGGAGACGACTTTGAAACAGTAACAGCGACAGAGCTTCAAGGCATTATTAGTTCGTTATCGACGTCAGCCCCCGGTCCAGATGGAATTACAACAGGAATGCTAAAAGTTTTATTTGATTGTGCGCCTCAGGACCTCCTAAACATAATAAATTTCTCTCTCAAAAATGCATGGGTTCTAAGAGAGTGGAGAATAGCTACAATTATTCCGTTATTAAAGAAAAAATCAGCAAGACTTGACTTAGACAACATAAGACCGATTTCTCTTACTTCCAATGTCGTCAAATTAATAGAAAGAGTTCTTCACGGCCGCATAACAAATTGTATGCAGGATGATACCCTTCTCAGTCCTTGCCAGATTGGATTTCGTCCCGGTCACTCTATATGGTGCGCCCATGTAGATTTAGAGAGCCGCATTAAACTTGCTCGCCGCACACGAGAGTACGCAGCTTTGGTAACGCTAGATGTATCAAAAGCATACGACTCTGTAGAATATGGTATTTTATTCAATAAACTTCACTCTACGAATTTACCTAAATATATAACCGCTTGGATCTATGAATTCATGAGATAGAGAGTTTTATTGTTACGAACACGGTATTTCGACTTCCCAACACAAGCAGACCACAGGGTGTACCACAGGGTTCTGTCATGATGAGAATAACAGCGCTTATTGTCTAAATGTACCGACAGCCAACATGGCGGCATGCTCTTGTGCCTCTGATGTCCGAGTGGCCGCTGCGTTCGGTACGCCCCCTGGAAGTACATCTGGTCCACCAGTGGTGGCGCTAGTTTCCGTCACAACACCCCTTCCGCTCCAAGTTCGAGCTACGGTGAATACCGTTGCAAGGGTTGACGCACTCTGATCGACCGCCGAACCACCGGTGTCTGGGGAATAGTTGGGGCGCCTAAAGGACTGGCATTTGCTTGGTCACTTGGTTCTGCCGGCCAAGGTAGCACACTTGATTGCGCGTCATATCCCAGAGTGGCGGAACGCACTGGCGTCGTTGCTTCTTTGTCGTCCAATAATGGCTGCATGAGCGCCTGGGTCTGATGCTCGTCGCCGCCGCCCCTTCCAGATATAGGCCTGTGGTCTGTGCCTCCGATGCGCCGCCGCAGGTGGTCTGCATGTCCGTTCCACACAGTGCCATCTGCCAGCTGCACTTCACTTGATGAAGAACTGGTGGCTGCTCCGACGACTGCAGGCACCCACCTGGCGCCGGACCTGAAGTTCCTCGCCCAGACAGTGTCACCAACATGGGAAGCTCGTTCCCTCCTAGCAGCAAAATCACTGTGCACCTTCTGCTGCAATTGTCGGAATTGCACCTTCCTGCGCAAGTCTGGTTTCAGCAAATTTAACGCTGTCTTCAGGCGTCGAACCATCAATAGTTCAGCCGGGGAACGACCGGTGAGGGCATGGGGTGTGCTTCTGTATGCTAACAGAATTCTAGCAATTCGACATTCAAAATCCCCAGGCTGCGTCTTCTTGAGCTTGTTCTTTACAGTTTGTACGACCCTTTCAGCGGCCCCATCGGATGAGGGATGGTATGGTGGGATCAAAATACGACGCACCTCATTGCGAGCCAAGAACGACTTGTAGGTTGCACTTGTGAAGGCCGGTCCATTGTCGCTCACGACGACGTCCGGTAATCCATGGCCAGCAAAGATGGTGCGGAGGCATGCAATGGCTGCCTCTGCCGACGGTGATGCCACTCTGACCACTTCCACCCATTTAGAGTATGCATCCACGAGCACTAAGAAGTACACACCTTGAAACGGCCCACCAAAATCAACATGTAGACGAGACCACGCTCGCTCTGGGAATGGCCATGGCGCCTGCTGCATTGCGCTGGGAGCTTTCCGATGTAGCTGGCAGACCGTGCACCTGCCCACCTTCGTAGCGATGTCCTCATCAATGCCCGGCCACCACACATGACTACGGGCCACCAACTTCATTTTATCCACTCCAGGATGACTCTCATGCAAAAGGTTCAACACTGCCGCCCTTAGTGTTACTGGAACAACCACTCGGCTCCCTTGTAGCACACAGCCCTCCATTACCGAGAATTCCTCCATTCGGTTTGCAAAAGGCCGCCACTCTTGCCCTGGTGGCAAGTGTTCTCCAGACCACAACGCCACACGCAAGGGAGCTAACACTGGGTCCTGATCGGTTGCCGACTCCGCCACAGCTGCTGAGAGGACACTTGGGTATACACCTTCCAACATGAACACATCCTGAATCCTGGAATCCTCCGGCGGTGCCCTAGCAAGCAGTAGCCTACTCAAAGCGTCTGCATTTCCCAAGCTTGCTCCTGGTCTGTAGCATAATCGGTAGTTGTAGCCGCTCAGTGTCAGAGCCCACCTCAGCACTCTTGGTGAACTCTGAAGGGGTATGCGGCTCTCATGGCCGAAAAGTCCCAGTAACGGTTTGTGGTCCGTGAAAATTTCAAATGACCTTCCCCACACAAACTGGTGAAACGTTAGCACACCGAACACCACTGCCAGCGCCTCCTTATCTAACTGACTGTAGTTCTTTTCAGCTGACGTTAGTCGTCTTGATGCGAACGCTACAGGCTTCTCCTCTCCGTTCTGCAGCCGATGTGCCAGCACAACTCCAATGCCATAAGGCGATGCATCACAACACAGTAATAGGGGTAACTTAGGGTCATAATAAACTAACACCTCTGCAGATGTCAGTAACTGCTTACTTTGAGGAAATGCTACTTCCTGTTTGGCCCCCCAGTGCTATGACGTGCCTTTCTTGAGCAAGACGTGCAATGGGTGGAACACCACTGACAAGTTCGGCAGAAATCTTCGGTAAAAATTGAGGAGCCCGAGGTAACTCTGCAACTCCCGTGTGTCAGATGGGGCTGGTGCTCGTACAATGGCCTCAACCTTCTCAGGTGCTGGGTGCAGACCATGCTTGTCAATGGCATATCCCAGGTACTCCACGCTTGTTGCCTCGAACACGCATTTCTGGAGCTTCAGCCTTAACCCTGCGCCACTCAGTCGTCGCAGCACTTCCTCCAGATTGTTACGATGGTCCTCTTCGGAGACCCCAGACACAAGTATATCGTCGAAATACACGACAGTCTGGCGGCAACCACGAAGCAGGCTCTCCATTTCGCGCTGGAAAATTGCAGGTGCCGATGCCACTCCGAATGGCAATCGGTTGTACTGAAATAGTCCCTGCTGTGTGTGGATAGTCACCAATTTCTTAGACTCCTCATCCAACTCCACTGGCTGGTATGCATCCCGAAGGTCCAACTTCGAGAACGTCACGCCTCCCGCAAGCTGTGCCCAGATTTCTTCGACCCGTGGCACTGGGTACGTCTCGATATCTGCTGCCCGGTTTGCCGTGACTTTGAAGTCTCCGCACAATCTGATTTTCCCGTCCTTCTTCAGAACTGGGACCAACGGCGCTGCCCATTCCGCAGTGCGCACTGGCCTGATGATACCTTCTCGCTGCAACCGTTGTAGTTCCTGCGCCACCATGTCCTGCAGAGCAAATGGTACTGGTCTCGGCCTGAAAAAACGTGGTGTTGCGTCCTCTGGCACTCTTGGCCTTCACTCCGGCAAAGTTACCGAGGCCTTCTGAAAACACCTCAGGGAATCGGCTTACCAGGTCCTTCACGTCATTGACTGCGTGCACATTCAGCAGACTGTCGAGCGGCATACCAAAAGCTTTTGCCCAGTTCCTCCCCAGCAAGGCCCACGAACCGCCTTTGACGACGAACAACGGCAGTCGAGCGTGCTTTCCTCCAAATTTGGCAATCACTGTCGCCTTCCCTACGACTGTTGATTGATGTCCGAAGTAGCCTCTCAGCTTGAGGTCGGAATTTTCCAGCGCCATCCCCAGAAACAGTCTCGTGAACTCCGCCTCACCAATCACCGAGTAGACGGCCCCCGTATCAACTAACATGCGTAGCGACCGACCTTCCACAAGTACCGTGGCGCAAATAGGGGGCACCTTTGGCTCCAGAACATTCACAACGTTAGACTGTGGAACAGCGGCATTCGTCGAACCACCCTCTAGAGACCACAAATTGCCAACGTCTGTCTCTCCGGTTCCGTCGTCGGATGCTGCGTCTACCGGATCCACGACCATCACCGCACGCCTAGGTTGAGATCTGGCCAGTCCGACTCCCTGCCGTCCATCTTTATGTTCCGTGCCTTGCAGACTTGTTCCCGGTTCTTGTCTACTTGTGCATTTCTTTGCTGCATGGCCCCTCTTCTGACAACAAAAACACCGCAGATTCCTGAACCTGCACGACCGCTCGTGGTGCCGCCCGCCGCAGCGATAACAATCACCAACAACCTCGCCAGTGCTCGACACTCGGTTAATGGCCACCCCATCCACCGGGCCGGTCATTATTTCGGCGCCAGAAACGGCGGCTTCCATGCTGGCAATGATCTTGACAGCGCGGTCCAGTGTTAGCTCAGACTCTTCAAGCAGGCGCCGTCTCATCGCCTCGTCCCGAATACCATGCATGATTCGGTCCCTCAGGTTGTTTTCTAATTCCCCGCCGAACGCACAAGGGTCCACTAACTTACGCAGCTCCGCAACGAAGTCCTTGACTGCTTCGCCATCCCTCTGTGTCCGGCAATGAAAATGATACCGCTGTACTATCGCTGACGGCTTCGGTGCGTATTGATTGGTCAGCAACTGCAGACTTTCCATGAGCGGGACATCACTTGGTCGTCGAGGTGCCAGTAAAAGTCGCAGCAACGAGTACGTCGATCTTCCACGCGAACTCAAAAACACGCTCAAGCAACTCAAGCACGCTGCTTGTCAACCGCGATGCTGTTGGCGATGAAGTGCTGCTCCAGCACTTCCACGTACTCCTCCCATTCGTGTCCTTCCCCTGTAAATGGCTCCAACTTTGCCATCGCGACTGGTCGCCTCTCACCGCCCGGCTCCAAACTTGATTAATCCTCGTCGCCAGTTGTCATGATGAGAATAACAGCGTTTATTGTCTAAATGTACCGACAGCCAACATAGCGGCATGCTTTTGTGCCTCTGATGTCCGAGTGGCCGCTGCGTTCGGTGCGCTCCCTGGAAGTACATCTGGTCCACCAGTGGTGGCGCTAGTTTCCGTCACAACAGGTTCCGTTCTTTCTCCTATATTATTTAACATTTTGCTAAGCACAATTCCTTTCTCTCCGGAAGTACGTGTTTAAGTTTATGCCGACGATATCGCATTTTTACGTCCGCAAATAATATACATTCACTTCAACAGTCGTTGCAGAATTACTTAGGAATGTTGGAGACATGACTAGAGGGGTTACGTTTGTCGTTAAATATTAGCAAAAGTGCGGTATTAGTTTTCCCATTAACTGCACAGGTGCATATATCTTTATAATACCGACAGGAAATCATTCCCCAAGTTGACGAAGTCAAGTACCTTGGTGTCATTTACGATGGCAAACTCACCTGGCACAGTCACATTGAATATATTAAAACAAAGGCAGAACGAGCCGTAGGTATGCTCCGCCGGCTCAGCCACCGACGCTCTAGACTACGCAGGGATACCTTAATGATTATCTATAAAATGTATATTCGGCCCATATTAGAATTGGGCTGCGTAATATTTTCCGGTGGCCCGGGCTACAAAATTAAACCTCTGGTACTTTTAGAAAGAGGAGCTCTACGGTCATGCCTTGGGCTACCTAGATTTGTTGCCAACGTTGTTCTTTATCAGGAAGCTCATATACCTATATATATATACATATATATACTAGATTGCAGATTCCGCCTACTTACGGTTCAGACATTTTTAAAAATTTATGAATATTTCGAAAGGCGTACGCAATATATATTTATCACTGAACCGTCTGAGTTTTTCCAAGTATCGTGGTCGAGATTCCACAGTCCTCAGGTAATATTCGTTCAAGAACAGTTACAAAAATTGGATGTGTCCCTACACCATGTTTACCATTCAAATAATGCCTTACCAGACCTCAAAATTCAGTTCGATGACATATTTCCAAATCATGCTAAGCTATTACCAAGGCGAGATTTAATTAATATCTTAAACGGCCACCTACACCAGCTAACCACTGACAATGTAATAGCTACGGGCGCTTCTGTGTGCAATGAGAAGGCAGGAGTGGGGATCTTCTCTGAATCTCTTCAGTGGTCTTACTCCCTTCGCCTTCCCGACTTCACACCTATATTTCAGGCAGAATTATTAGCGATAACACTAGCATTACGAAAACTGCCCCAAAATGACCGATTAGCTGTTATTGTGACCGACTCGCTATCTGTATGCACAGCACTAACTGCATCTTTAAATTCAGCAATTCAAAGAACATTTCGTTCGATGGTGCCTCCGTACTTACGAAAAGTACGTTTGCTTTGGGTACCTGGACATCGTGGGTTGCACTTGAATGAAATGGCAGATTCACTCGCACGAGCATCCCTTAACGGCCCTACTATATCTGTTTTGCCGACATTGGCTTATGTCACCGCTGCTAGGTACAGAAATTTCGCTATATCTCAAAACTCTGCAATATCCATGCTAACACCCTCTTCTGATTTCCACCATCTTGGCTTCCCATGGAACACTAATTGGTGTCCTTCAAGGCAATTGGAAGTTTCCTTTACAAAATTGAGATGTCGCATACCTCCTCTAAATTTTTACTTACACAGGTCTGGTCTCGCAGTGTCCCTTCTATGTTCTTTTTGCAGTGAGCCTGAAACTATCGAGCATTACTTTCTCTCGTGCCGTCGCTTTCTAAGACAAGGAAAACTATTAGAATACTCATTTACTAAACTTAGCATTTCGCTAACCTCGCCAACCATTCTTTCTTTGGGGCGACTTCACTGGGATCAAGCCACAGGGATGCTTTTCTGGCAGTTTACAATTTCATCAGAGACACAAAAAGAGTACCTTGCTGAATTTCTAAAATTATCCATAATTTATATTATTTCATTTCTTCACATTTACTTATTTTATAGGATTTCCTAACAATAATTAATTAAACTTTCAATTTACAGTACTATCGTCCCACGCTCCACTATACAATTCTAGTTTGTCTCTACTTCTAACCATACGGAAAACCACCTGCTTCTTGGCCAATCCCCCATAGTAGGTACGCGCCACTCTCAAGGCCACAAGACAAGACAAGACAAGACAAGACGCAGGGAGAGTTCCAGGAAGTGACGCCTGGAGAAGGTCGGCCACCGGACCGGGAGTTGAAGGTAGGCCGTTGTGTTCCGACCCGAGCAACCAGGACTTCACCCGACCGGGGCTTCCTGCTAGCCTGTTCGTGTGCGTCGCCACTCTACCCGATCATGCCGCGAGTTGCCCAAGGCCGGCGAACTTCTACACCCGTGGGCTGGACGAGAGCAGTCTGGCTACGGGCCCGAGTTTTACGCCCAGCTGCCCGGCCAGAACGCCGTCGCCGTGTGCTCGTGCCGGCTAGCCACCTGCTTTCTATCTCCAAGCCAGAGCTAAGGCGCTCTGGTCGCCTTATCAACGGGTCTTCACCCCGACCTTTGGTGAGACCACCGCAACTTCTCTCATCATCTTGTCCCCGCGTCTCCAGGACGAGACTATTAAGCGCTCCTGAAATCGTGGTCAGCCTGGACTCGAGCACTGGTTAACGCCACCATAGCCCTTAGTGTGTTCCTTACCGCGATGTCTGTTTGAGTGTTTGTTTTATGTTTTCTTTCTATTTCATTCTATGATGTATTTTATGCCTCATTCTAGTTTTATTAAAAGTTTATGTGTGTGTTTTTGAAACCAACGGCTTTGTCCTCAATTAGGTTCTCGGAGGCTCCACCTCAGAGAACCGTCAGAACCTTTGGACACAAGAACCTGCAGCACATTACCTAATCACGTAAATAGAAAAAGTTCACAAAAGAATTCGCCCACGACCTATGAAAAATGCACAACATACATTTCACTGGTTATGTCTCCGTGAGGCCAATGGTTATGTGCCCCTGGGACAAACGAGCAGCTGCCGCTCTTCAGTAAATCTTTTTTCACGTCAACTTGGGTTACTAAATATATCACATCACACCTACACGGTGACATTCACGTAAAGTGATTTTTCTTGCAAATGAATGACGGCGTCTACATTGTGTTTTTTTTTTGCTCTGAAAAAGCGCGTTTTTACTAAATGTGACTTTGAACATCGTATTTGTGATCTTTGCAGCTTTGCGTAGGAGATATAAAGAAGCTTTCGCTGCTACCGAAGCTGTTCAAAAAGACTGTTCCGATATTCTCGATAATCCCTCCATAACAAAGAATTTGACTGAAGACTACAAATGTTACCAGAGTGGATGCATGGGTATGAGCGATAACACGTAGGGTTGCGCATCTATTATTCGGCTACAATATCAGTAGAATTCGTATCCCGTACCTTCGCATGAATGGTTCAATCGAACCACTGATGCCGCACGCATAGCAACAGGATGGTAAAACCGCATGCACACATCTACCATGCCTACGTCGACTACAGTCTAGCATCTGTATAACGAACGTATCTAGAACAGGATGACTTGTATAAGACGGAATAACTGCCCCTGTTCTTGTGTGAGTTGTGCGCTGCGGAACCTTTATAATGAAGTGATCGGTATAACGAAGGATTCCGGAGGCCCCAAGCACTGCGTTGTGAAGGCGCTCAACTGCATTACACTTAAGCCACCACTGGCACGTATACGTGACGTCCCACATAGCCCGAGCTGGTGCAGCTGTGTGCGCTGTGGCTTCCGTTGAGGCATTAGGATTAATCATTTTCTTTTTCGCGTGAAGAGCGGGAGTTATGAGTTTGTCCCGTTCTCACGTCTTGGGAGCTAACGCTTTGGGACGCTGTGTTAAACTGCAACGCCGCCTTTGGGGTTGCAGTTGCAGTGGACGGTCATTGCCCAGTCATTTCCCCTTAACAGAATGCTACGGAGCAGTTTCGAGACATTGAAGCGCCTGGGGAGAAACAAACTGGGAAGACCATTTGTCTGGGGAGGAAAAATGCGCTAACAATTACGGTACTCCATAATGCGAAATATTTGTGTGTTTCCATTTCGCAGTACATTCGCTGGCCCGCACAATCTCTCTCGTGTGGGAAATTACAAATGAAGTGTAGTGTAGTGGAACCACCTCCCTAATCTGAATATTCCGAGAGGCAGCGCGTGTGTGACGCATAAGCGCGATTCTCAGCAGCCGCCGCATAGAGACCTTCGCTGATGCAGTGCTTTGTTTCCATATATGGTATCGGTGGACGCGCTATCCGCATGCCATCAGTAAGCAGACGATAGCGCGCTATTTTTTTATCGCAATATCATAGCAGTCGTCGCTGCCGAGCCCGTCTTGCGGGGCACTACGCTTCTCTTCTCACGCTTTCGCCGTACCATCATGCTCCGCTTTCTGCCCACGGTGCCGCTTCTCTCTTCTCCTTGCACTTTCACCGCTATTGCTGTCTTTCATGGTTGTGCGGCTAGTAGGCTTCGCATAAAATGAAAATAGTGTCGCAGCACTGCGCGACTGAGGCAGAGAAAGAGGAAGTAGAGTGGGCGCGCGTGATCTCGTGGTACTCTGCGCCGGCTGGGCCAGGCCTGTAGCTTCCATCTCGAACCTCGTTTCACCTTGTAAACAGACATCATTCGTAGCATCTTTGATGGAGGTGCGGGGTAAATCTTGGACGATCCTGGACTACCCAGCTCTACCAACTGTCCGACGGAGTAGGCGCTTGGCCGGTTTGCGACCACAAGCAACGGACATGGCCGATTCCGGAGAAGGCAATGACGACCCCACCTGCGGCGGACCGGACAGCAATCACGGAGGTCAGGCTGGCTACTGGACACCGCTGTGGGAGCTACCCACCTTTTCGGGGAAGGCGAACGAAGACGTCGACGACTGGCTTAAACACTACAACAGAGTGAGTCGCCACAACCACTGGAGCACTACGAAGCAGCTCGATAACGTGTTTTTTTTTTTTCCCCGCTGGAACCGCGCTCCTCTGGTTGAAAAACCACGAGAGCGTTCTGACAAGCTGTGGTAATGTTCTAGAAGAATTCACCAAGTGCTTCGGGGACCCGATCTATAAGAAAAAGAAGGCTGAGCAGACGCTTTCCCGGCGAGCTCAATTACCTGGTGAAACCTGTACAACGTTCATAGAGGCTGTTCTTAAATTAAGCGGAATCGTCAGCGCTACCATGACGGACGAAGACAAAGTAGGACATCTGCTTAAAGGAATCGCAGAGTACCACGAGATCACGTGCGCCCGCTCTACTTCCTCTTTCTCTGCCTCAGTCGGGCAGGGCTGCACGGAATAAGGGTGTAGCTACCACCGCCAACTAGGAATACCTCCTCTGTGATTTACACTAAAATTACTTTAACTGCTTCGAGCCCATAGTAATGCTCTATATCATGGGTACTCAAGCATTCTTGTCTTTGAAAGACCCACCGGTCTTCTCAAGGTACCTGGGAGCCTTCCTTTTGTGTCTGGTACATGAACATTGTCTATACGCGCGAGCTCGTGTAAATGCTAGGTTTCGCATAATATTCTGAATATTTACGAGC
The DNA here is from genome assembly GCF_038994185.2 of Dermacentor albipictus. Classification (NCBI taxonomy): domain Eukaryota; kingdom Metazoa; phylum Arthropoda; class Arachnida; order Ixodida; family Ixodidae; genus Dermacentor; species Dermacentor albipictus. The sequence goes on along the minus strand of NC_091829.1, from coordinate 89,990,732 downwards.
CTGACAAAAAAAGGAGGTAGCAATTTGGCAGAGACTCCAGATTTGACGCTTCTTTTCGCCGAGATTTACTCTAGAGCGTCTAGCGGTAAAACCATTACAACGTCATACCATAGAGCGCGGTTAAGCTACGTAGAGAATAGCGAAACTTATTTTGCAGGAGAAAAAGGACTAGAGCATAGAAATACATACGCTGCAGATATTTTACGTAAATACTATTTCATCAAACTTTGCATTTGCCCGGTACCCTTTGGGAAATAAAAACAAAGCTATGTGAAGATCCCAGGACATCGATGGAGTTTCTGCAAAGTAGCACGGGTGCGCTTTTCTTCAGACTGCCGGTTTCATTGGCAACGATACACGCTCACGCCTTTTCACTACCACATTTGTCTCACGTACAAACATGTGTAAAATTAGCCAACAATATACCTCACAGTGTGAGCTCAATGGCTAATTAAGCACTGCTTCACCGAATGTGATTATCGGTGAATACTTCCCCACTACGGGAAACAATATGTTTCTGCATACACTCTTTGACTCGTTCCTCAGGACGTAAGTAAAGTTTGTTGCTTGCCTTCCTGCACTACTTACAAAAGCAAATTTCGCAATTACGGAGTGGGTGCAGCAAAGCTAACCGTAAGTGAACAGGAAGATAACTATTTGTATACTATAGCTTTTTATAAACTCCCAAAGCGGCCTGATTTGTGGTCCGTTTCATTGAAAAATAGTGTTGGGGCGCATAGCGGACAGTTAATATGAAAGCATTATAGGAATCGTTACGCGAAAATGCGTCGCAGTCTGCGGCGCGACCTAATCATTGTATCAGAAATGGCCGACGGCGCAGAGACAAAAACACTTAAATATTGCTTGGATTGCGTCAAGTGTTTAAGGGAAGATCCTGTATAAACATTTAATATAATGTCTTTTATAAGAAATTTGTTTACAATATGGTCTGAGTGAGAAAACGAACCCGGGCTTCTGTGACGTGAGACAATCACGCTTTGCTGACGCAACAGTGATAGGGTTCTGGTTGACAGAAGGTATGCATTGCACGTGCGTCATTTCACACGTCACGTCGCGGCCATCTGGCTGACTATACGCAACGGCGGAGCCAATGTACAGGAGGTGGCGCCACGTCATGAGTGTATCAAATGAGCGTATAAATACAAATTATTATAGTCCAGTTAAACACGGCTGAGTCAGCCTTCAATGTATGAACTCCTGACGGGTAAGCCGGTGCGTTGACACGCAGAACGCTTTCTGATTTTCCTTTACCGAGGCGTAGTCAAAACGTGGCCGAGAGCTTGCTCCAGCCAGGAATGCGCGAAAAAAAAGTTTCACCAAAGAGACTCATGTGCGTCTGCGTTCCCAGCCGTAAGCATTCTCAAGCGCCTCCAACGAATTTTCCTGCCAGAAAGCGTAAATGCCCCGTCGGTCACAGCGACACAATTACGTTTGTTGCCGCGAGAGAAGCGAGCTCCGGAGGAGGAAGGCTCCTGGTAGCGGAGAAGGGATTCGCCGCGTTCGCGGACTTTCCGTTTGTGCTTCGACGCCGTGGAGTTCGGTGTGCGTGCTCGCTGCGTCCAGTCGCTTGCGCGTAACCCGCGTTCAGGAAGTGAAAAGTCAGTGAGTTTTATTGTTTCGTTGGCGTTTCACCAAAGACGTTTCAGTCTAGTGTTCATATGCATCCACTATCAGCTCTGAAACATTCTTCGCAGTAGCAACGATGGCTTCGCCAACAATCGTCTCACAAGCGGTGTCCACCAACAAACACTTCCGCACATGTACTATATTCCAGTGGAACGCTCGCGGATTGCGCTCGAAGTTAGCAGACTTTAAGCATCTTACGCGAGTGTACCGATTCCCTTTTTTAGTCATTTCCGAGTCTCGCGTCGACGAGCACTTTAGGATAAAGGGGTATTATTTTCATCATTCAAGGCGACAAAATGGACTTAGCCGACTGCTCGTTGGATTTCGCAACGACATACCTGCCTCTGCGATTGACGTAACACCACATGACAAGAACGAATATATTTGCGCAACCACAGTGATTGCATCCAAAGTGTTTACCCTAATCGGCGTCTACTTGGAACCAGGATCACCTTTCGACGTGACCAGATTGGAAAACTTGTTGACAAACGCTCAGTCGCCACATATTATTTGTGGCGATTTCAACGCACATAACGAGATCTGGGGCAGTTCACATACATGTGGTCGGGGTGCTAAGCTGGCGAAGCTTTTTGCAAAATACAATATAGAGCCCTTGAACGATGGCAGCATAACGTACCTGAAAAATCCGACGACTGTTAGCTGCATTGACATCACATTCGTATCAAGTCAAGTGGCCCCGATGTTCGGATGGTGTACAGATTTCGAGACTCGAGGTAGTGATCACTACCCGATCCTAATCTCTGCCCTTCATTTTCGGACGTCGCCCAGAAAAGTGAAACTGAAGTCGGTAGACTGGGAAGCTTACACAGCAGCCGTAGACAAAGGAATCACAGCCTCGACTACAAATACAGAAATAATACCTACAATAGCTCAATGCCTCAAACAAAGTACCCGCTCTGCCACTAAGCATTGTAATGTACCAACAAACGATGAGGAATTTGAAAGGTTATGTGCCATTCGAAGGCGTGCCGAAAGGAAGGCTCTACGTACTAAGAATATCGAAGACCTCAGAACTTGTCGACGGGCACAAAGGCATATACGACGTTACCTCACCAAACTGGACCGAAAAAGGTGGAGGGACTTTTGTGGGACACTGGACATACGACAACCGCTGAGCAAAATCTGGCGAGTCGTCAGAGGCATTCGCAAAGAGCCGCAACAGCTTTATCCTTTTATCGCCCTCTCATTACATGAACGCGCATCCCTGAAAGAGGTGGCAGAGCAGTACTGCAAGCTCCTTTCCAACGGGGCACAACCTTTGCGGCAAATTGCAAGTCGTCAGCCTAGTCCACCTCGAGCTACCCTTCCTGACTTAGAATTACCATTCACCATCGAAGAGCTCACGGCAGCAATCAGCGACGTAAACAAGCGATCATCACCTGGCCATGACGGCGTGAGTTATGAAGCGCTCGCAAAACTATGCCACACATCTCGCCTACGCCTTCTGGAGTACTACAACGCCTCATGGATAACTGGGGAGGTTCCTACGGAATGGAAGCTTGCGAAAGTAATTCCTATATTGAAACCATCAAAGCAGCCAACGAATTACGCCTTCTTCAGACCCATATCTCTGCTTAGCTGCGTAGGGAAGCTATTCGAAAAAATGATCTACAAACGACTAAATTGGTTCCTGGAAACTGCAAAAGTTTACCCGGAGGAAATGAATGGCTTCCGGCAAAATAGATCCGCAATTGATAATGTCATTGCCTTGGTTTCATCACTTGAAGAGGAATTGGTCTCTGGAAACATACCTACTGCATTATTTTTAGACATTCAGGCAGCATATGATTCGGTCTATCATACAGCGATACTTGACGCTTTGGAAACTCTTGGTCTTGGAGGACGGCTCTACACATGGATTGCAGACTATCTTCAAGGACGCCAACTTTTCATGTGTACCCCGGATGGCCCCACAGCGCTTTATGCCGTCGAGAAGGGAGTGCCACAAGGAGCTGTGTTAAGCCCGATATTATTTAATTTAGTCCTCATCCATCTGAAAAGAAACCTGCCCCCTGGCGTCAAAATCACACTGTATGCGGACGACATCTGCATTTGGAGTGCGGCGCGTTCC